>NC_042997.1:5918032-5935532 GCF_006345805.1 Octopus sinensis | reverse complement strand
CAGAAAACGTTGTTTCTTGTATGTCGGAGGTGTTCTCTCTCCCATATTTTTCTCCAAAATTTGTTCGGATTCTTATGCTTTCAGTATAGGGAATTACGATTTTACCGATAAATCACGCTTTCAAAATTTCAAATTACCCCCCTCCCCACCCCAATTGCTTAATTTTGAATTTCTTCCAATTTTTTTTCTTGTTTTGGTTTTTGTAATACACGTAGTCAAATTCAAAGATCACGGCGAATCTGTTAGAAAATTTTAACTTATAAATTTTTTCTGAAATAAACACTCAAATATTCTTCCCCAGAATCCACCACCAATATTTTCCCCGATTTCAAGCAGATAAAAACTCGGAATGTTTTAGCTTTTTGCAAAGCTTGGAAGTTCCTACAGAAATAATGTCGTGTAGGTGTTGCTTGTAGCACTTTGGGTTTGTGGAGGTGGTTCGATATTTTTTACGTGAGCTTTTTTCAGTAGAAATTTACGCATGCGTGACACATTGGAGGAAAATGAAATAAAGCGAAATATTGCCCCAAAATGACATCAAAATTGTGCCGCTGAACGTTGTTTACGAGGTTTTTCTAGTATTTGGTGAACAAACGATTAGTGAATCGTTTGATAACTCGTATGCGCCCGTGCCACTCGAAATATTGAGTACACCCAATTACTTTATCGCCGTAATCTTGCCGTAGATTGTTCAATTTCTGTTTAGCAGACTTATCAACTTGGACGCAAAATGTTTCAAGTTGGTTCTTAGTTCCAACTTCCTGCCTCTGACAAAATCGCAGATTACAGCGTATAGAAAATCACACAAAACCCACTTTCTGAAATTGCGAAGTAAACACGTTGATGTCACTCGGCGCACCGCCACGTGGATGCCCCTGCTAACTCCCACTACGCACGAAACTGTACACTTCCAAATGGTGGCGCGCTTCAGAACTAGTCCTGGAACGTTTTTATATATATGGTCACACACACACACATATGTTTAGATATCTGCATCAACACACACTAACACAAACACACACACACACACAACACACACACACACACACACACACACATATATATATATATATATTATATATATATACATATTATATATATATATATTATATATATATATATATATATATATGTGTGTGTATGTATATATAAACACACATATATATAGATATGAGACAGCTTGTGCGTGTATATGTGCGTATTGTGTGTGTGTGTGGGTGCATGTGTTCCTTATTCATTGGAAAACTGTGTTGCCGACGTTGGCATCTATCTATCTATCTATCTATATCTATCTATCTATATATATATAAACATGATGCGAAGGATTCAGCGGTACATATGTTTCGGGCCTTTATTAGACAGATTTATAACAATGCATAATGTATGTCTGTGGCCTTCTTCAGCCGCGCACAACAGCTTCCACAAGGACATGTGTTACATCAAAAATTCTTGGTTGGGGATGCAAATCCTCTCATTCGCGTACGGCATAATGCGGCAGCAGCATAGAATTGAAGCATCCATCTCTTTCTTCTCTCAATGTAGAATGAGGAAATTTGGATGTTGAAGTAATGTAAATAAATACATATATAGACGTGAAGAAACTACCAAATACATCCATACCTCTTCCAACCATCCACCCTGTATAATTAGCACCACGGTCCAAGCCATCTCAGACAGACTTACAAAACTATCCTCTAATAGAGAAATTTTCAATAATCACGCACAACACTACAACCAGTCTCTCTATAGTGCCGGGTATAACCAGAGAATATCATATGTAGACCACCCGGGAGCGTCCGTCGGCCATAAAACTCCCAATTATAATCGAACTCAGCACTCAACTCACACCAGCGATAATTCTAATTTAAACTCCAAACAACGTATAGGAAATAGGCGAACTAATAGAATAGCACACAATAGTAACCCTCCCGACGAGAGCAATATAGATCCTATTAGGAGAAATAGAAGGGATAATAGTAGATTACGCAAATATATATGGTTCAACATACCTTACAACTTAGCAGTGAGGGGTAAGTTATGTAAGAGAATATTCTCTATCATTTCCAACAACTTCCCACCCACCCATAAGTATAGAAGTATCTTCTCCAACAAAACCATTAGGATTTCCTACTCTACCCTGCCCAACATGAGCTTCTTCATAGCTAAACATAACTATATTAATATTAGAACAGCTAGATCAAGAGCAAACTATAGCGACCAACAGAACCACCCTCATCTAGATAGTAGACAATATAACCAGACTGGCAGCCATACTACCCAAACAGTTAGTAACAACACCCGCCAACACAACAGAGGAAATACTACACCCATCAACAACCAGGAGGATATCAACGCCCCCACTCGTATTGCAACACCTCCGCCTGGGATTAGCAGCACACAACCGAATAATGCAATGCAATGCAACTGCAGATGTGCATCAGAGTGCCCGCTACAGGGCGCATGTAGGGCGAAAAACGTAATATATTCATGTGAGGTGAGTACCCAGTTTAACACACTCACCTACATAGGTTGCTCAACCTCCTGGAAATCCAGATACTACAACCACTGGTCCTCGCTGAAACACAGACATAAGGCTAACAGCACCTCCCTTTCTAAAAGAATTTGGGAATTAAAAGACAAATGCATAGGCTTCAAACTCAGGTGGTCCATCATCGGATCAGCTGCACCTTATTTAAATAATAGAGCAGGATGCCAACTATGTTGTGTAGAACTCCTGAACATCTTGAAATTCAAAGACAAACACAATCTTATTAACAAAAGGTCAGAGTTCAAACCATCCTGTATACACAAACTTATTAATACTTTCAAATACTACAAAGCTTAGGTTATTATACCAACTCCCCCATGCAATTTCCTCCCACCCGGTGCAACCTGTCGGCTCCAGCACATCCCGCTTTCCTATATGTGCGTGTATATGCGTATATGTGTGCGTATATATATATGTGCACATATGTGTACGTATATGTATATATATATATGTGCGTGTGTGGGTGTGTGTGGGGGTGTGTGTATGTGCATATATGTTTCCCTGCATTTTCCTCCTATATATACAAATTTTGTCTCCCATATATGTCTTCTTTTCCCTACATATTTCTTCTCCTACACCCATATCCTTCCTATATAGTCTCTTTATTTCCCTATATCTATACCCTTTCACATTTCTAACTCGGATGTTGAGCGCACACCGCCAAACTCCACTTCCCACCCTTCCAATTTTCAGTTCCCCCCGCCCTACTTGGGCACCTTTAACACACACCTCTAACTTTCAACCACCTTCATCTCATGTTAAACTTTACCAAATTATATTTTTATTTTATTTTATTTTATTTTATTTTTATTTTTACTTTTATTTTTACTTTTATTCTACTTCGATTTATTCTCATTTTTATTTTCATCCCTTATCTTAACTCTTATAATTTTTATAATTTTTATATTTCATTTCTAACTTTTACATTGTATTTCTTATTTTATACTGTATTTCTTACTTTTATTTCTAATTTTTACCCTTACCCTCATTCTTACCCCTAACTTATCGCTTTATATCTCTATATATGTCTATTTTTTTTGCTTATCCCTTATTTACTTACCTATGGAGCCACTTTATGATTATACGAGCGTTCGTGTACGTATGTATACGTATACATATATGTACATATGTACGAGTAAATATCTACGTCTGGATGTACATACCCCGTATTTCTTTTTTTACATGTTTTCTTATATCCATATGTTTACACCTATTTGTATACATCTTTTAATATCTTATAGCTATACCCATATGCGCGTATGTCTCTGTGTGTGTATGTAAGTGTATATGTGCAAGCACATATGGATACACAGCCGTGTGTGCGTGCACGTGTAGACGTGAGTGCGTGATTCTTTACATACGTTCTTATATACATCCTTTAATATATTATATCTAAACCTGGAAGCGTGGGCATATGCGTATGTGTATGTAAGGATGGGCGCACGTATGTACATATGGGTGTGTACACGTATAATGTCCGTGTATACATGCGGATATTATGTTGTATGTATGTATATGTACGCGCGTGCGTGTGGGTGTGTGTGTGTTTATGTACATGTTTACGCGTGAGTGCGTGTGTATGCTTATAGGCTTGGAGGCGTATATGTACGCGTGTATATGGGTGTATGTATCCATGATGGTATCTATGTACTAGATGACCAATTAATTCAAAGAACCAGATAAAACGCTCAACAGCTCTGATTTACAACACATTAGGTCCCCAGACGACAGTGTTGATTTATTGACACCCAAAACTTCTACAACTAAATTTTATCAATCTCCTGACCACCATGTTTGGTCCGTAACCTCTATACATCCCTTATCTTTATATTTTTTTATATTTTTTTACATTTTTTTACATTTTTATCATGTTTATTCCTATTTTTATATTTTTACTTTTTACTTTTATTTCTATTTCTATTTTTACTTTATAACCTTATGCCTTTACATTTATTTATATTTCTTTATATTTCTTTATATTCTTTATACCCCCTTTAGATCTCCTTATGTCCCTTTATATCTTTATACTCTACATTTTTATATTTGTCTATACTTACATTTTTTATCCCTCGTCCTGAATTCTCGCCCCTCCATCTTCACGTCTATATATGTATTTATTTATTTACATTACTTCAACATCCAAATTTCCTCATTCTACATTGAGAGAAGAAAGAGATGGACGCTTCAATTCTATGCTGCTGCCGCATTATGTCGTACGCGAATGAGAGGATTTGCATCCCCAACCAAGAATTTTTGATGTAACACATGTCCTTGTGGAAGCTGTTGTGCGCGGCTGAAGAAGGCCACAGACATACATTATGCATTGTTATAAATATGTCTAATAAAGGCCCGAAACATATGTACCGCTGAATCCTTCGCATCATGTTTTTATTTTGATCAATTTACTCCAACACCTACACCACCAAACGGTATACACAGGTGCTTATAATTATCAAGTACTCACCCCGAATATCTATCTATATATATATATATATATATATATATATATATTGGTATATGTCTGTCTGCGTGCGTGCGTGTGTGTATGTGAGCTCTCTCATATAGAACTTTACGTGTGTTAAGGTGGGATATTGAAAGAATAATTCATGACTACTTGATTATTTTGTATCTGCATGAGCATTGACTTACACTGGTTGGCTACCGTTTGATTATGGAGTGTCACGTATAATCTCTAGTTACTGTATGTTGGGGGGGTCCTCGATTTTGTTTGGAGAAATACCATTTTCTTCAATAGCATTTTTTGTTTTTTCAGTTTCCCTATATCTTCCAAATAATATCTATTTAATATAAACTAATTATGTATTCAAACTAATAATCAGAAAGGGGAGAAACCTGATGAGGTGTAATTTAAATTTCATTTCGCCTAAAATAAATAATCCATTGAAACATACGCACAAGTATTGAAATGTGATTGAAATGGTTTGTCGATTACCTCTAATTAAGTACCTTCCAGGTAGTTTTCTTGTCGGGCCAGGAGCATAAAAATAAAGGTTTACCTCCGCAGAGTTGGAGTTCAGAACGTAAACAGCCAAATGAAATACCACTTAAATATTTTGTCTGCTTGCTAACTATTCTGCCAGCTCCCTGATTTAGATAAATATAAATAATGATAATGCAACTCATTCGACTATTATTTGAATTGACTTCATAGCTGAATTGACTATATTCCCCCCTGCAGATTAGGAGATATCACCCCCAGTTAGAAACATAACTATTATGTGATGGTAGGAACACTAACTTTAAAAACAAGCTAGACTAAATTTATACAAATTGAGTTCCCAACACAGTATCAGGAATCGAAATTGTAAACTAGGTCGTTAAAATTAATGAATGAAAAAGTACATGTGAGGATATTATGAAGATTCGTACTGAAACCAATTTCTTTTAGTCAGAGTACGTAATAGCAATTAAAACCTCTACGTAGATCAGATTTATATTATTATATCAGACTATCTAATTGACAGTCATACCATTTCGCACTTTGCTAATATTTCCTTCGAAATCGCATCAAGTGCGTCTCAAAAGCAGTTAGGTCACAACAGTTATTAACCAGCAGCCAGTTGGCAAGAGGGTTCATTTAACGTACAGCAAGTATCAAAATATGATATAAATTTCGAAGAAGGTGCGTTCATTATTTAAGCGACCAATATGTCCATATAATGGATTGCTCGATTGCTTCTATCCGGAAGATAAAACATGTCAATAATGGCCGGAACAAATTAATCCTCCGGGCTGAGAACTTATGGATTACATAAGCTTAAGCTACGGCTTATTGATCTGGAATGTGTGGTTTCAGTGTTAGAATTAGATACCAATATGGTGATATAATATCTAGAATATTGGCAGCGAAAGTATTTCAGACTTGAATTGCTTGTGCATTATGCAATATTTTCCTAGCATTTAATATGAGATAGAACTATTTGGAATAAATTTTATACGATGTTGATATTCACCTACAGGTTAAAATAAGATCAAACCTATGCTATTTTAGTTTGTTGTAGAAAAGGCACCAAATAATAAATATTTCCCATAGGTAAATTAATAAGGATTCCTCTACTTGCTCGACTTGTTGGGAATAGACGCTAAATTTTCCTCACATTACACGGTGACATCTATTAAAATTAAAATACTTGTTTCATACAGAAAAAATAAAATAGTCCTGAATGATCTTAAGTCCTGTTTAGCCAGTCTAATCCGGGTCTAGAGTGTTATCGCGTGCGTTTTCACGACTAGCAGCGTTTAGAAAATGAAGATGAGAATTGCAATGCCACAAAGACTAAAAGTATAATCATGTGAATTATTTATCTAAAATATTTGCTAGTATTTAAATGCAACACCTAGCTTTTAATCATTATCAATAGTTATGTACATAAATTTATGCCTATACATACTAGCCCACAGCGAACGTGTGAGCAAGCAAGATATCATTTACACTCGCTGAACGTCGAAGAAATATGAGTCAATAATTACTGAAGAGTTTACCTGAAAGCAAATGAGCAATGTAGTTCAAGATAATATGATTGCGAAGTATTACAACAATATTTCTGTCCTTAATCAATGAATTAAAATTGATTTGACTATATTCACGTACTGTAATTGGTAACTCGTTTAATATTACTTATCCAAGTGAACAGCAAGACAATGCACTACATGCACCTTCTTGTATATAGAAGCTTGTTTTCATGGGGTTTAAATGAACTACTTTAAGCATCGTGAACATGCTGCTCTGTATTTCTAAAACAGATTCCTCCATTACTCAAAAAGTGTACTTTTCTAATTACCAATTGCATGGAAAACTACAATAGCATTATTAACATTTTGTGCCTACCGTATTATATAATACGAACTCGCAGAATCGTTAGCAAGGATAAAAATCTGAGCGGCATTTTTTCCCGTCTTACCTTGTGTTTAAATTCCGCTGAGGTCGATTTTGTCTTTTGTCATTTCGTGGTCGATAAACTAAGTACCAGTTAAGCATAGGCCTCGGGGTAATTAATTCGTGCCTTACTTCAATATTTCAGCCCTTGTGCCTATAACAGAAAGGGTATTATATACCACAGAACACATGGAATTCCATGACCTCAAAATATATCCTTTACTTTGTTAAAATGGTAGTATGTGGCTAATTATCGAACTGAGTTCGATAAAGCAGTTTAGATAAAATAAGAAAAACAGTATTGTCCTATGCATACAAAGAGGGTAACCGATATACATTTAAGTGTAACCTTTAACACTGCGGGTGATATGCGTATGGTCTAAATCTCATCATTATAGCAGTTGTTTCCTTTAGTTTCTATCTCAAATTACAATTCATTTTGTTTTAAATTACATTTCAAAATTTATCTGATACTTATATATTTCTATCATACGAGTAGTATACTATTGCTCGATAAAAATACAGTAAATAAGTTGATTCATTTTACGCGCATTCTCTCTCCCAAAATGGAGTCTAGACAAAATCAGATGGAGTCATGCATGCATTATTAATTTCTAAAAATAGTTAATCACCTAATTATGATGAGCGTGCAGCCTATTAAATTGCCTCCAATATGTAACTAGTATTTAAAATTTTAAGCATCAAGGCAGAGTTCGAGGATTTTGGTCTCTTAATTTCGGAGGACGAAACTGAATAAAGTAAAGCCATTTTGTACGCCGCCCACACGATTCAACCAGTAATCTGAATTTTCACGCATATAATACTGTGAAGTGAATGCATGCGCATAAGTGCTTCCCTTATTAGAGCTGTGTCTCTGTACTGGAAACTTCATCTTGTTCATAATTCTTCTTTATGTATAGAAATGTGCGTTCTCGAGATGCTTCACATCAGCAGTGATGAAGTTGACCTATGTAGAAGCGGGTCCTGCTTTGTCACCTGTAACTACCTCCATCTTATTAAGACATAGTATGTATTTCCTTTTTATAGTGGCAGGTAATCAATTCAGCAAGATTTTTCATCTATTTTTAGGAGATTGTTCGTTCACCAAAAATTTACTCAGCTAATTCCTTTTCATGGAATACATAGCCTTAGTATCATATAAATGACAAACAATCTTATGTATTCTGCATTCAAGGAAGCTGCACGAGGAATCATTAAGAATAGAGAAGAGATTCAAGAGCTTGGAGGATATCATTTTGTAGAATATCTTCCAAGGCTGAATTATATTACCTGTTTCGAGGAGTGTGTGAGAAAACTGCTGAATAGTTTCTCGTGAACTTGACAACTTACCATAAATAGTTGAAGTAATCAGAAAACGTGTATTTTCATAATGTTCTTCTGTTAGTGCTGTAATAGGAGAACTGCGAAACAGTATTTGGGAGGAACATTTGTGAACGTTATCCATATACATAAAAACTGAATAGAAATTCAGAATAGTTGCTGCTCTACTATAAAGATGCGTACAGCACACAGTGAAATAGACAATATAGGTATTCGATTGATTTTGTGGGATAAAAATTCACATGATTTAATTTACTTTTAATAGGCCCTATTAACCAATAGTTCAAAAACGGTTCTATTTCTGTAGTGTAAGATCTCACTACGTGTGCGTATTTTCTTTCAAGTTCGGGTAACGTATTTACATATAATATTGTCGAATGGGAAAATATCAGAATTAAATTGAAAGTAATTAAAATTTCAAATTAAAATAGTTACAATGAAAAGAGTGTAACGTCAAACAATTCATGCTGTTTCGCCAAATGAAATAACTATACGTATATTAATAGAAGAGTGTTGTAGTCGCTTAAGGCATTATGTGATGTATACATCTACATACATACAATTATAATACATATATATATATATATATATATATATATATATATATATATGTATATGTGTATATATATATATATATATATATATATATATATATACTCAACTATGTGTTATATAATGTGAATAAACTAAAGATGTAATTGGAAAATTAAAGATCAAAAATATCAATAAAATATAAAATAGAACATCACCTTAAAAAAGATGTAATTAGTGAAGATATTTCGGGTAAAACATTTTTTTGCTAAAACTATTGTGAGAAAAAGTAAGAGAAAAAATTACGTATATTAAGTAGACAGGTCAATGTTTAGGGTATCGGGTTGTGTAAAAACTATGGAGGCTGTTATACTGCGCCTTAGATTGTATTGTATGGGCTCTCACGTACGTGGATACAATGCGTAAGATCTTGCTATACACAGTGTCCATAGTGAATAGCATCGCATTAATTTCAAGTCGGATTTGTTTGGAGGTGTGGAGGTTTTTTTTTTAATATTCATGAAAATTATTTCTTTATTCTGCAAGTTACATATGTCAATATATACAGATTTGATTGAGACTACCTTCATTATTTTATTCTCATGTATTTGTCAAGGTATTTCATAATTGGTGATGCACATATACGGAGAGGTTTCTCAGTTTAGATTTCTAGCGAACAAATTGTGCTACCTGTTCGTTAGTTTGGTGTAGTAGACGCCGTACATTACAAAGTCGGCAGTAATATGTCTCAGCTGTACTTCAGGCAGTTTTCCGGTGTACTAATCTTTCTTTTCTTGATGTACCATTTCTTACATTCACATAACTGTACAAAGATTCCTGAGAAAACCTGCTGTATGTCCATTAATTCCATGTGGATAATATTACAGTCACCAGCAGTTAAAAATTTGCTGAAATTTGATAATTTGAGAAAATAGGTGTTGGAAAATTTTGTTTAAGGGCCGATATTAATCCCTGAGGATGACTGATTACAGATACGATGTGTCCATTCGGACTCATAGACGTTTTGTAAGTGTGTGATTATGATTAATGTAATCTTCTGGGCTTCTGAATTTAATCGAAAATTTAATCCATAGGTAGTTAGTGGATTTTTGTCATATGTGACAGTTTTTAGCTTTCAAACGGGGACGGTAGAGGAAAAGGTTTCTGTATGTGACTTTATTGCAGATGTTGCTGTTGGTTGCAACGCCGTGATATTGCAACCTGCATATCGAGTAGGGGAGATACCAAGTGTTTTAGTATGTTCAGTGTCCGTGGACATTCATGATTACAAGGTGTAGTGGTTAATATAGACATTATTATATCAAATATGAAAGATTTTCAACCAATTCTTTGCATACAATCACAGAATTGAACACAATGCACAAACCCAAATTCTACTTTTTTCTCTTAAGGTTTTGACAAGCGGACGGCAAAAACGGAAATATTAGTCTTCGCTCTTTCTCTGTCTCTTTTTCTCTCAGTCGTTTTACATCTCTCTTTTCTCTTTCTTTTCATCTCTATCTCATTTTCTCCTTCATTCTTTCTTTCTCTCTCACTTTCTCTGTTAATATTTTGAAAATGAGCATTTTAATCAAAATTGCAGGACTAATTAAATCTTTTAAAGAGGCATTTTGATGTATTTCTATCAGGGTTATTCAGGACTAATGTTGCAAAATCAGCCGTGTCATATTGATAGTGATATTAAAATGTAAGTACTTCGAGAACGTATCTCCTTCAGAGATTCAATATCATATTAACGCCTAATTTCTAGAGTGATGTTTTTCCATCAGTAATTATTAATCATCTATTTCTTCTACCCAAGGTATATTGGACTATGATGTAGTTCCCTCACAGAAAACAAGTTACAGCAAATTATTACGACTGAGTGAAATTGAAGTAATAACGACAATTAAGTTATATTAGAAGCATACCAAAGCTTTAGCCATGATCTACGATTATCACTAAGCTTAAAACCTCTGAGGTTGTTCGGAATGGAGTATACGTTCTTTTAGTTACGTTATATAGAATTTTTCTCTATGATTGTAAGAAGAATACAAGTCATAAAACAAAATCCTGGAAGAATCTGTCAGCATCGTCAATCCAGAATGCAGACATTTACTCAGAGTAGCACATAAATGCACCTATATATCAAGTTGAGCTGAAGAATTTATATATTTCTCTTAATAAAAAAACAGATAGTTTAGAAAGATCACTTAGGTATTTCATTTCGTGCGTATAAAAAAGATTAGAAATTATAGGAAGATCGGTTAAATATTCTAAAGTGCAGAAGTACTGTACATTCATGAAGGAAATTTCTTATATTTCAGTCATTCTATAAACCTAGGAAACGCACTACGATCACGCACAAATATAATTTCTCTTAACATTCCGAGATGTGTCGACTAGAAATACATTATGATGATTTAAGTATGTAATGAAGTGATCCGTGCGTAAAACCAATATCTTATTACTAGAAAAAGAAAATCACTATTCCAGCTAAAATTGTTCGAAATAGGAAGCCTTTGAACATAAGCTACAATTATTTTTGAAATAAATCTACAAAAAAAAAGCGGAGAATATATAAATGCGTGTCATTACATAGCTGGCATAGCTATGTGAGGGATTGTAACGTTTAATTTGGTACCGAAACACAAATTTCGTTTAGCCTGGAGGCTGTGAGACCGGAAACTTCCTATATAAAGAAATACAATTTTACCGAGGAAATAGAAGACAATAAGATCTGACGATGCATTTCAATGTTAGGCGTTACCAAATTATATTGAGTATTTGGAAGAAAAGTTGTAATATATCATAAATTTTCCGGATATGGGAGAATTATCGGAAGCTCATTTGCTATGGAGTATAATGAATGTAGGTTACTTAAATAGAATAATATAACAGAAATTATCTAAATATATATTATGTTCACGATTTCAACATACCTAAAAGTGGAATGAAGCATTCATAAATTTCGAAAATAGTAGAAAAAAAATTGAAGCGTAAATTTATTGACTGAGAACAATGTGTATTATTGTTGGAAATTCTTTCGAAGACTGATACTGATTCGGGTGCTATTAAAAGTAAAAGTTTAGTTGAGTACTTGATTACTCTGTCACTGGTTCATGCCCGAGGATAATCGTAATTATTTATCTAATTTTGAAGAGGTAAACATTAGTATATTTAAATAGTATGCCAATTGAAATTGGTTGTGAGAATAATGATAGATAAATTTCATGATTTGGGATAAGTTCCGTGTTGTTGGCGAAAGGGTAGTCACGGGTTTCTGGACTGAATCTTATGTAAGTTTTTTTTATTTCTTTTTCAACCGGGACGGAAAGTCAGTCTCGAAACACGATTTAACGTCTGCAAACAACAAATAAAACTATTCAAATTCCTTCGCCTCTGAAAGGATTGCCAAGTCAGATGAATAGCAGTTAGATTTAATTTTTGTCTAAGTATATTAGTGAACTAGTTATGAATAAATAGACTTGTTAATAGTTTCAATAAATCCACTTAAGCTCTTGTGATCGCACACCAATAATACTCTCGCATATGAAAGTAAAAGTTATTAAAATAAGCAAACATTCACAAGTTGCCTTTTAGTCTGTGGAATAAATTAATGAAATTTAGTTATCTATTGAGATTTTTCAGTTTGAACGGCAGTTTTTTCCAGCAGTGTCATATGAAATTGTCACTCATAATTATGACCCTAGAATCGATCTATTGCATTTCAATCTCTTTTAGGGTTAGGGTTAGTTAGGGTTAGGGGTGTAAATAAATCCAATCTGTTACTTAAACGAGGGACATATTCATACGGCACAGAATGCTTTTTAACTCAATAGACGTAACTGATTTGTTGAAATTGCCGAAATTGAAGAAAAAACAACAAAAATTTTACAAACTATAGAATTTTCTTAATAAAGCCAAGAGAAAATGATGTTTTATAAACACATTCTACCAGTATACGAAGTTTAAAATTCTTCAGTTACCTTGAAATTATGTTAAACACTGCCGTTCAAACCGAAAAGATCCATCTATTGGTACCTATGCTAATGAAATTGTTATTTTTAATCATACATGTTAACGAAGAGTTAAAATAAACTTAATAATTATTTACCAAGCTTGGGGTTTCACAATAGTCGGTGAGCTCATAAACTGCCAATAATAATATGATACTCAAATTAAAATATTCAACTTGATAGTGCGTATGCATGTTTGTCTGTGTACCTGTGTGTGTGTATAAATATTGTGTGGCTGTGTGCTGAGATGCTTGCTTCTATACCACTTGGTTCCGGGTTCAATACCACTGCATGACATTTGGACAATTGTTTCTACTACAGCCTCAGACAAACCAAAGCATTGTGAGTGGAATTGGTACATGCAAACTCAGAGAATCCGATATATATATATATATATATATATATATATATATATATATACATACATACGCGAGTGTAGGCTTACAGTCTTTAAGTTGAACCTACCAAATTCTAAGTCGTGGATTTCCTTGCAGATGTTATGACACACGTGTTGCCTTCAGGTATTAAAAGAGTTTTTGTTCCGTTATCTGATTGATTACATTTTGTAACGCTGGAAAATAATTTAAGATATATTTAATCAGTTATTCAATTATTGTACTGATGCATTCTCTCACTATATTAATTATTATCCATATTGTTTATCACACAGGTGTTTCGTGCGTTGTAAAGGAAATAGAGTACTAAATGTTTTCATATTTTTGTTTATTTTCTGTAAAAAGTGAAAAATATAACGAATTACTAAATATATCTATTTCAAAATAATTATCATAAAATAATTCACCCTCGAGTTCCAAATATATATACATATGTTTATATGTAAAATATAGATAGATAAAGAGAGATAGAAATAAAGTTGTGTATATTCTTCTTTGTCTATATATATACATCTATCTATCTATCTCTGTCTGTCTGTCTGTCTCTGTCTGTATGTCTCTCTCTCTTTCTCTCTCTCTCTCTCTCTCTCTCTCTCTATATATATATATATATATATATATATATATATATATATTATATATATATATGTATGCATGCATATATGTATGTATGTGGATATATTGTTGTTTCTGTTGATTTTTTTCCTGGGGGCATTTCCACCCTCATGTACTATCGACCTATAGCTTATTTTCAGTGAAATCATTTTCTCTTCCAAATTCCAGCAATTTTAGAAGACTATCCATGAGCTGCGTTTGTTGTCTAGGAAGAAAAAGTCCTGGAACTTGAATGAAGCTGAAGTAAACCTAGACTTGTACTGTAATATAAATAAGAATAAGAAACTTCTCTATTTTGTCAAAAGTAAATGAATTGGCCTTCTATTCTGTTGCAGATTACAAGGAAATATAGTGATCTACTGAAGAGAATTAGAATAATGTATAAGCTATTTGCTGGAATCGATAACCTGCAGTGCTGACAGATTAGTATCCTCTAAATTGGGTTGGTATCTATTGAATGATGATGGGAATTAATATTCTAAAAAAAATATTCTTTTACGGAAGTTGGATGGCACATCCAGCAGTCCACAAATTTTTACAATTCTGCGAGAGGAGGAATATATTTTTAATAGTTTTTTATGTGGGATATGTGTTCAACATTGCTCCATATTATTTCCATTTTGATGTATTTGCTCTCGTCGGTAACTAGTAGGGAACATTTTCCACAATTAACTGGCTAAAGAAATATTTTTATTCAAGTGGCACACTTTCGCAGAAGGATTAGCTTTTACAGCCATCGCCAAATACTCTGTTCTTTGAGACATGAATGACTGACATACGTAACCTAGAATTTATGATAAACAAGCCTTTATCTACAAAGAATCCTATAAATGCAAGCAAGTCTGTAACTACAGCCAATGTTCCAGGGTGACGCGATAAATCGCATCTCATGTAACCTGTGAACAGTGTACTCTCTTCACACATTTTCAGCTCGGCCTGCTTCAGAACTTTTACGAGTCCAGAATTTTGGCTATTATTGCAGGTGCAATCAGTGTGCACACATTCCAGTAGTAGAGTAAAATTACAATGTGAAATATTGCTACTGAATTAAATAGGAAGAAACAGAGAGATGGTTGCAGCAACAGATGGTAAAAGAAGACGATTCCCAATATATGGTTGCTAGTACTATTAACTGAGTGAAATTAGGGGATCTATTGAAGGAGTTGGACATATGACCCTTATTTTGAAATTTAGAGCATACTGGCTGGCTGCTTTCGGTATTCTGACCAACATTTTAGAGAGTAGGTAACGTGTAGGTCGTTCTTTAAAGCAAGATGAGCAATTATATATATATTATATATATATATTATATATATATATATATATATATATATATAACGGGAAGCTTTATGAAAATAGACAAAAGACGAAGGCAGGCGGAAAACAAACAAACAATTGTATTAGTATGGCGCTCAGGAAATATAAATAAAACAAGTCTTTAACGTTTCGAGCCCACGCTCTTCAACAGAAAGATACACAGAGAGAAAAATAACACAGAAAGAAGGAGAGAAAAAAATATATATATATAATACTTTTCTGTGAAGTAATATCAACAAACAAAAATACTGCATGTGGTAAGATATACAAGGGTTGGACAAGTTAATAGTATAGGAACGCCTTTGTCGGAAATTGCAGCTTGAATTATACGAGGTATGGACATGTAAAAAGTTTTAATTATTTCCAAAGGACATTTCGTTCATCCTTCAGATAAAACAGTCTCTAGTTCTTGTAGTGATGATGGTGGAGGATATCGATTTATTGCTTGTTTTCTAAAATGCACCATAAATGCTCAATAATATTGAGATCTGGGGACTGAGGTGGCCAGATAATATGTTCAGCTTCACTAACATGTTCTTCATGCCATTCAGTAACTACTTTAACTGTGTAAATCGATGCATTATCATACTGAAAGATCAAATTCAACCATATATTGAATTTGATGAGATAAAATGGTTAAATAGTCTTGACTATTAATTCTGTCATGAAGGGAAATCATTGGGCTGTGGATTTCCGATATATAGCCCCGCCCCCAGATCATCACACATCCTCAATCCTGTTTAACAGTCGGAAGAAGGCAGTCTGAGTTAAATGCTTCTTTTGGCTGCCTCCACACGTATATTTGGCAGGTTGTCAGAAATAAGGTAAAATATAACTCGTCCGAGAAAATAACATTCTTCTACTACTAGAGGGACCGATTTTGAAGGAGTATATTCCATTCTGAACGCTTTGCAACGTTTGTTTTTGAAAGTAATGATAATGTGATTGCAGCCGTCCCGTGAAATTCGGCTTTGTGCAGTTCCCAAAGAACGGTTTTTTGCGGAAACTGGATTCTCGAGGTGGTCATTAAAAACTGCAGTAATTGTTGGAACCTTTCTAACAATTCAGGTAAGGGTCTGAAGGTCCCCATCAAAAAGTTTTGATTTGTTTCCGGAGTTTTGTTTCAACGAGGGTTTTTTCCTCTTTCTCCAGGACTGTCATTACTTTCCAGACAGTATTTCTTGATACACCAAACATTTCGGCTGTTTTTGTTACGCCAGCGCCTGTAATGCGAGCACCAACAATTTGATCTCTCTGAAAGTTCGATATATCTGACATTTTAATGAATTTGACTACATTTTTCTGATGATATCTGAAAAGAAACAATATTTTAGCTAAAAATATTAAGGAACACTAATAAGGAACACTAATTTCTTGTCCTGTTGTAGCATGTTATTCAATGTAGATAGAGTCTGAGTGATACGTCGAGGGGCGGTTGCACATATGAGAAAGGACTCAAGAAAGGCGGACGTTATAGAGAATTTCAGGCGTTATAGAGAATTATAGAGATTTTGGCCAACGTGTTAGACAAGAGCTTGACGCTTGTCGTAGATTAGCTGGTTGATGAGGCGAAAACATGCGCGATCCCAAACAGGTGTATTCACGATAATCTCCATCTTATGCGCTACATCATAGAGAGAGCGGGTAACGAATCTAACATGGGTGAGCCTCAATGTAGATCAATCTGAAGCCTTTGATAGGGTTGACCATCAATACTTGGCAGCTGTTCTCAAGGTAGCCGGCTCAGTTTTCCGCGATTGGATCGCTGCTTTGTAAAGCGGCATGTGCTCGGTTGTTCGGATGAATGGTCATTTGACGGAGCCATTCAGAATGTTCC
>NC_042997.1:5910532-5913032 GCF_006345805.1 Octopus sinensis | reverse complement strand
TCTCTATATTTTCTGCAGCTTTGCTTAGAACTCTGAGCAGGTATCGCCATGATGATTCTCTGCCATGGCTAATGCGACGATCACACGTTACACACATTCGTTCCAAGCACTGCTGTTAACAGCAGAATTGGACTAGAACCTTAAAACTTAATGCAGAATAGAGTCTATGTTCAATCTTAACCAAGCGGCTTCACAATGCATGATTTAGTTTCGTTACTATGGCAACAGCCCAGATACTTATTGATCAGACGTCTTAGTCCAATTTTAAACGAACATATGCACACAAATACACACAATTTCACGTATAATCCCCACACATAAGTATAAGTTTATTTATCTCTCTTTATATAAATATATATATATATATATATATTTAGAAATTATCGCTTGAATGTCTGCGTGTGAATGTAATGCGTTTATACCGTTACCACTCATGAAACCATTACCCTCTTACCTACATACAGTATGATAACAAATTTCAAACAATATGCTATTAAAAATGTCATAAAATAAGTAGAATTTGTAACGAGGTTTGATATATTTATAAGTATACGGGATTATGTAGAATTTGTACTGAAAATTGACGTCGTTCTAAATATACTGGATTATTTCTTTTTATATATATATATATGTATTTCAGCATTTCCGCTTTTTGATAATTCCTATAATCTGTTTCATCGCAATAATTGCTTGTGTAAAAACTGTGTTCACAACGAACGGAATATTTAACAAATACTAGAATTTTCTGCAAGGTTGTTAGTAGAATAATTTAACTGGCTAGCTTGCTAGCATGTGCCTGTATATATATATATATATATATATATATATATATATATATATAATATATATATATATATATATAGAAGATAACTTAATATAGACATATTCATTTGACAATCCAATAATTTTATTTAAATTACTATATCACGTTACATTCTATGAATATAATATATAACATATAAATTATGATAAAATCCTTAAAAGGCCAAGAAATTGTTTCGACTTATATATATAGTTTTTCTGATATACATGATAACAATTCCATTATATATATATATATATTCACGTCAAGTCCATGGCTTTAGAAAGAGACGAAATTCCGTGTGAAAAGTCTGCAGCATTGTAATTTTTACAATCCAGCCGTCATTTCCTATTTGCTCCCCACTCACTCCCTCTTTTCTGTCCTAAGGACTAGATGCATCCTATCTCGCTCTCCTATCTTTTCAATTTTCTAAGAAAATATTTCTCCAGCTTTCGATATTTTACCATCGTTCAGGTTTAACATCCCTCCATGTTTGTCTTCGTTCGGTTCCCTTGTATGTCTCCACTGTCTTCTTTTTGTTCCGAAATTTTATTGTCTTCGAAGAGTCATATTCTCGTTCAATACTCGAAATGAGGAGTAGACAGACAACCGACAACTGATGAGGGCTTTATTTACGTATTTCATGTTATTTACTGTTGGAGATGTCTTGTACCCATATATGCATAATTACATATGCATGAATGTATATAAGTTTATATATATATATATATATATATATATATATATATATATATATATATATATATATATATATATATGTAGGTAGAAAATGCTAAGATAATTTAATAGAAAACACTTCTGTACCAGTTTCCGTCATTGAGACTTTTTCAACTGTCTGTATGGAAAACATATTTTAGAAGATTTCAATGAAAATTTTGAAAAAGAATGTCTGCATAGTATTCAAATACGGGGGCATTTTCCTTGTTTCTGTCTGTCTCAGTCTCTCTTGTTTACTCTTGTGGGATCGATGTCGTTGTGAAATCTTGGCAGAGAAGGAGAAGAAAAAGAAGAAGAAGAAGAAGAAGTAGACCATAATGCGGGAGTCCTATGATAGTAGTAGGATGTTAAATTGTCAATTGTATGTTTATGTATATTAATGAATGTGTATGTATGTGTTTGTATACCATTGTGATTTCTGTACGTATATGATGTTTATATTTTGTACGTATATAATGTTTATATATTACATCTCGCTTATTTGATTACGCGTGTGTGCATATGAATATAAACACGTTATAGTTTATAGGTCTTTCTATTTCTGTTAACATGTCTGTTTAATGAACATTTTTTACTTATATCCTTCCTGATGCATTGCTGACCATAATTGTTTCCTGTCCGACATTTTTGGAGAGCATCCGTCAAAACATATGTAGAATAATTCAAGATATAATTGGTTTAACAACACCCCGAGAGTTCGTTTCCTTATTCAGTTTTCCTCTATTCTACTGAATACGATTTGCTATCCCGGATTTAAACTCTGGGGCACTTACAGAACATTTAACTACCTTGCAATTATTCCCTTAGATTTTTACTATCAAATGTAAAATCTGTGTAGATACAGATATATAAATATGCATATGTGTGCATGTATATGTCTATATGTGTGTGATTTTGTGTGTGTGGGTATAGTGAAAATGACACCGAAGTGTCGAGTGTGAATATATATATATATATATA
>NC_042997.1:5890532-5905532 GCF_006345805.1 Octopus sinensis | reverse complement strand
TATATATATAATATATATATATATAATATATATATATATATATATATATTTATATATATATATATATATATATAATATATATATAATATATATTTATATATATATATATATATAGATTAGAGACAGGATTCTTTGTATAGAATACACTTGGTAGTACTCAAGATATCTGAATTTCAGCAGATATAGGAGTAAATGTAAGAACACGCATGATAAGCAAGTCGATACACAAAATATATTAAATAAATTTAATGCAAAGAATATTTACATATATTTACCTATGAAAAGGTCGCACATACACAGAATAGAAATGATATCAGAAATTAAAGGGTTTGAATAAACGTTTCACAAGTCAAACAGCTGTTTCTGGAGGCTTAGATTGCCCGAAACAGCTGTTGGACACGTAAAACCCTTATTCCACCCCTTCAGGTCCCGATAGTATTTCTATTCTGTGTAAGGGGTCTTTTATAGGTAAATATATGTATATTTTTGTATTAATTGAATTTAATAATTTTGTATATCGACTTGACTAACTTCCCTGTCTTAATATTTAGACCTATATATATGGCTTATGTATCAGCAGCCCTTTTTTAATAGGGAGTCCACGGCTGAGATTATTATATATTTTGATTTAATTAATTAGAATCTTCTCTTAGCCGTAATAGCTGGGTTTCAATTGTAAATTTGTCGAGAACCATCTTTTCTTTAACTTTTTGTTGTTCTTCGGACTCATTAGTGATCAATTTTATTTGTATATTTGGTGGGGTGGGGAGAATACACGAGTTTGAATTGAGCCGTTTTTCATATATTTCTTCTTTGCCATTATATTCAATGATGTTCCATTATTTACGGGCTGCGAAGTTTTGGTTTCAAGTAAGTTCAACAGTGTTTTCGATTGCGGAGGTTACTCGTTGTTGGCTGATGTTATCTTCTTGTTCAGTTTTTGGATTTTGTTCTGGCTTCTGGAGTATAACTGCTTTTATAGTTTTATATAATTGGTTGTGAGCTTCGACAACTGCATGCGTCTTCCGTTTTTCTTCCATTAAGTCTTTCCTTTTGGCTTTTGTGGAATCAAATAACTTTTTCGATACATACTTACCATATGAAGCACGAAAATGCCGCACGAAAAAACCACCAAAACGAAAAGGAAACGCACGAAGGAAAAAACCCAGAGGAAACTGCAATTATCCAAACATTCAACGTGTTATGTAAAACTATAGATAGTCATACTCCAGAAGCCGGAACTAATTTCAAACTCTGAACATGAAGATAACATCAATCTGCAAGGAGAAACATCTGCAATGGAAAACACTATTAAACGTATATGGACTTCACAGTTCGTAAATTTGCCTTTTGGAACTTTCTTATAAACATTGGTAAAGCGGACATATATGATAAATGGTTCAATTAAACACCGACCATCCCCGCGAAGAAACTATAAGTAAAATTTATCGCAAATGAGTCCGAATAATAAAAATTTAGAAAAAATGTGGTTCTCGGCAAATTCATAATGGAAACCCAGCTATTACGGCTAAGACCAAATTCTAACGAAGAATTCGATGCATATACTAATTTCAACTATGAAGTCCCTATAGAAATAGCCACGTCTTTCTATTTGAATTTCTTGAAATTCAGTGTAATATGAAACCGGTTAAAGCTTTAAATGTATTAGTAAAACGAATTTCAACTATTCTCAGCGCAATTTCAACTGCTATTTTTCTTATATTTCTACACGAGTAGAATAAAAGAACTTTGTTTTATAAATATATATATATATGTGTGTGTGTGTGTGTGTGGGTGTGCGTGTGTGTGTGTGTGTGTGTGTGTGTGTGTGTGTGTGTTGGTTGTTTAATGCATGAAAGCAATTTGTCAGTACAAAAGTTGCAAAGATTTTTGACACTCTAGGTAAAGTATAGCAAGCGGAGACTGAGAGCATGTTCGTTATTTTTGTCCTTATCTATTAGTTAAGTGAGAAAGCAGTCCTCATGATCACTCACAGGCTATAGAAGCCAGATATAGGAAGCTGTGAGACACAAATGAACTCTCAAACACTTCTAAAATTATAAAATATTAAAAGTAATGCGATTGCTACCGTGATTTAAGCTAATGACGGAAACTAAATTTTTGTTTGGTTGTGTCCATACACATTCAGTGCAAAGCTCTGTCATGTATAGCATAATTTCCCAAACCATTTGCAGCATTGCGAATAAAACAGATAAGAATAAGCAGTTACTATTAATAAAGAAATGTCACTGAGTGCGCTAGTATATAATAGATGAAATTTTCATAAAGCAAACCTCGCGACCTGCATTCAAATCAGAAGTATATTATCAGTTAGTGGAGTGGAAACTGTTAATTAATCTCGCAATCAACAGCAGACATCACAAAAGACAAATTATCGCAACAACAACATTTCGTACATATCTGTACAACAATGCATTATATCCCACCTTCGTATTGGAAATGTGGAAGAAGTGCTACCACATTCTCGTATGTACATGACCTGTATAGGGATATTGACTCCTTCACTAACATTATCTGCTCACTACGAATGAAAATACGCTTCTTGTCATTGATTAGTAGAATGTCGAATGCAAATTACGTCAACGAAACTCTCGATGATTTGTCAGGCTACATTTGAGAGACAAGTATGTATCTTTCTTTTAGTTCATAATGGTTAAAGACGTATAATTATCAGGACCCGAAGACAAGCACTTACCTATCTGGCCAAGCTCCTATCAGTTTCTTCATATATCCTTTGAAGATGATGAGAGAATGGACGAGATTATGTCTTGTAGTATGTTTATCAAAAGGTGGACGAGACTGGTGGGGCTGTATGGATCTACTCTGAATGTGCTATTCTAAGAAAGAAGATAGAAATTAGAAGATGTTTCTTCCCATGGGACATTTTGTGTGAGGTTTACTCCGAATTCCCTAAAGGGAACTACCCCATTACTCAGGATCTTATTTATTTATTATTTATTTCAAAATATCTTTATATATACTTGGGCTATATCCATTAATTTGTAGTATGTCCCATTGATCTATGTAAACCTCATTGTTTTTTTTTATATATTGCTCTGTTCCTTTGATACTGTCCTCCGCGTGTTGGGTGTAAGTAGCTAAAAGGAATCATCATCATTATCGTCATTATCATTTGCTTATTATTATTGTTATCTTCATTAATATTATTATTATTATTATTATTATTATTATTATTATTATTATTATTATTATTATTACTTTTTTGTTTTCCTCTTTCAAATTTGCTTCCATTTCTTGCCGAGTGTCTTCCCGACTCCTAGGGCAAAGAAACCCAGAGTATACATTGGTAGGCCATTAAACCAAACTCAGTAGTTCGTTCATTTTTTTTTTTTTTTTTAAGTTAAATTAAAATACATGAGCAGCAACAGTTCTCACATCGACAATGCTCTTCTCAATACGTGTGATGTACCAGTTGGTGAGCTGATAGAAATGTTTATCACGCCGTGCAAAATACTTAGCAGTATTACGACTGTCTTAATGCTCTGAGTTCAAATTATGTAGAGGTCAACTTTACCTTTTATCCTTTTAGTGTCAATAAAATAAGTACCAGCTCAGTACTGAGGTTGGTGTAATAGTCTTCCCCATCTCTCGAAATTGACAGCCTTATGCTAAAAGTTGAAAGTATTATTATTATTATTATTATTATTATTATTATTATATTATTATTATTATTATTGTTGTTGTTGTTGTTGTTGTTAGTAGTAGTAGTAGTAGTAGTAGTAGTAGTAGCAGCAGTGGTTTGGTATGTCATTACTGTTATGACAGAACTAGACATCACCATTATACTATGGTTTTGATACATATCTACTACAGCTATTTAGATACCGTGTAAATTTAAACACACCAAACAAACTCACGGCTATATATACGCATACGTTTTTTATTCTTCATCGGGAGCCTGAACCCATACATACGTGTGTGTATTGTATTATATACTTGGTTTGTCTAGATCTGTATAGGCTGCTCTTCCTATGTTGTCTATTATCGTCCTAGCTTTTCTGAAATGTATAATTTAAAGAGGAAATTTCTACCAAACTAAGAAACTGCATTAAATCAGACATATATAAACACTCACTTACATGCATACAAATACTCGCGCATACACTTACATAACCTGAAACGCACAGATAAGCATACATAGTCACCTACACATATATACTAAGATAAACGTAGACAGATATTCTACTCCCAGCTGAAATATAAGTATAAAATTTCAAGACAACTCTAGAGTGAAACGCTTATATTATTCCATATATTTATCTTCGTTTGTATTTTTTTTTTGTATATTTATTCCTTTTCTTTGTTTTCGTCAATCTCGCAATGTCATTGTATTGCTTATTCAAATATCGTCATTGAAAGAAGAAACATTTCTTTTGGAAGTATAATTCCAGATTTGGCCGATAGAGAATTTACCCGTCAAAATAAGCCAGCTATATTGATCTAGCCGAAGTATACTTTACTGAACTTGTTAGGCAAAATTCCTGAATTCTCCGGAGGAAATATTTTTGAGTCCTTCACTAAACATAATAGCCGACAACAATTTCTAACCCTCACTCTCAATTATTCTCTTTATTTCCTTTTTACTCTATCGACTTCTCTGTCTTCGATTTCCTCATTGTCTCCCTCAGCGTTTATTTCTTTCACATAAACACAAACATACGCGCACACGCCCACAGTCTTCTTATCTCTTTGACCACTTCTCCACTTCGACCTCTCTCTCTCTCTCTGTATCTCTCTTAACTGTGTCACAAACTTTCTCTTTATTTATCGTTTGTGTCTCAAGTTCTCTTAGGTATCAACTCATCAATATTCAAGTTTTGAAATATACTTGACGTTTAACCTTTGACCTTTCATTTACAACTGACATTTTCAGAAAGTTCGATGAAATATCTTCTGCTCTACTCAGGTTCAAATATTTGCTGACCGTTGTACTGACTGTCTTTTACACACACACACACACACACACACCACACACACACACACACACACACACACACACACTCACACACATACACACACACACACACACACACACACACACACACACACATACAATAACAAACAAATAGAGACAGGTAGATAGGTAGATAGATGGACAGAAATGTTTAATATATGTATATATATATATATATATATATTATATACATTATATACACATACAAATACATATGAAATACGTAAATAAGCATATATTATTCATATATACACTTACATGCAAACGTTTATCCGACGTGTATGTGTGTGTGTGTGATGTGTGTTTGTGTGTGTTTATATCAGTGTGTTTATGTATGTGTGTATGTGTAAGGTGAAACAATTAAGATTAATGTGAATATTGATAAGTAGATTGATGTGTAGATACATAGGTACATATACATACATACATATATATATATATATATATATATATATATATATATATATAATATATATATATATATATATTATATATATATATATATATATATATATATATATATATATATATATGTCTTTCTGAATATCTGTGCATTGCTTTGTATGTTTGCCTGTGTATGTAGTCATTTCTATATAATGTATGGAAACGACAGCACAAAACAATAAAATGTATTTCGAATATTTTGTACAGCAAGTCTGGTTGAAGATTTGAATTACTATAAATTGAAAAATGACGTTTTCTCTTTTCTTACATAATTCTTTTTTCTTCTTTCTCGTCTGCTTGTTTGTGTCTATCGTTTTTAACTAATCAATTTACTTTATTCAATACAACAACGCAAGCAACGTATCTGTTTTCGTTATTTTCAAAACGTTTATGCAATAAAAGAAGTCTTTACCCACGCCGTACCCATTTCTTAAGTTCTATATAACTGAAGTTTGGAACATGTAGTAAGGAATAAGTGTTGTTATATGGTGCAAGCTCTAAATATCAGGATTTAACTGCAAGTTATAGTATTTATGTGAATGTTTACAATTTTCGAGAATGTATTTTGTGTTAACATGCTTCGTTTGTTACTCGTTATGTTATCAGAGCTACCTCAAAGTATCATCACCACTGACATTACGACTGTATCTGAATATACACTGCACAATTAATTCTAATCATATAGCTAATTATTTACTCCAATTATGGGGATATCCAGAAATAACTTTCGATAATCCCCCGCCTCAATCTATCGAGGCGTCATGCTCATAAAACTTTGAGGCATACAAACAAACATGCTTAGCTTCTATAAACAGTGACGTACCCAATATCGATGGCATGGTAATGTATAGACAGTAAACAGTGCAATGCACAATGGTCCACTAAACGGTCGTATGAACAAACAAGACATGCAATAATATGACTTCGCTTCTATCAGTAGCAGAGTTAAAGTATTTATACACTCTTTGAATTCGAGGTTCCACAATAACTGGTATCATTTCATGGTTAATGCAGCTCTATAACATGACTAATATCAAAGAAACTACTCGTCTCTCTTCGGAATTAGTTGAACTTTGAACAATTTGCCAGACTTTTCTAGGCAACGTTTCTAGCAAATGAGAAATTACTTCCATATCTACGACGGTGTTTAGAATATACCGATATATTTACACACACACGCGCGCACACACACGCACACACACACACACACACACAACAGACATACACACACAGAGAAACATTGATAGATAGCTAAAGATGTGTGTGTGTGTATAAATGTGTGCGCTGTACGCGTATATGTGTGTGCGACTATGTATATGGGTCGATGTTGATATCAAAAAGTTTGTTTTATTTAGAACGTTTGAATGTATAATCGAAAAAGAAATATAGAACTCAATACATACTCGTGTTGTTTATTAAGTAACCCAGATAACAGTTCTTGGACTGCTACATGTTTCAACAAATATGTCCCTCTATAATGTTCTGGTCTTCCACATGGCACTGTCCTAAACTCATATTTTACCTGACCTAAAGAAATCCCATTTTCTTATTCTCTGTATTCTGCTACAGTTTAGTTTCTGACAGATTATATCCAATTAACTTTAATTGCAGGTAATAGCTTGCTGAAGATGTTGAACAACAACTGTACTAATTGTATTGCTATTGAAGAAGAGGTGGGTGTACAAGATGATATCCATCCCGATACATTTGATAAGATTGCGGGTTAGACTTGCGAAATAGCTTCAAATGATTGCGAGGGTAATTCAAATATTTGAGACTTACCAATAACAAAACTATGCGCTCCACCTCATAAGACTCAGCACAAGCAAGGAAAATTTGTATTAGTACTTGTTTAAAGGTAGTATAACTACCTACTCAAGTAATCTACTCTCAATATAATAAATGGAGATGCTGAAATTCTAGCAAGATAAAGGAGCTAATATATACATATATATGTATACGTGATATCCGAAAACATACATAACAAAGCTCAGAAATTATGAGTATATTTGGTAGACGAAAACTGAAAGAGGATTGTCATGTGTGTGTGTGTGTTGTGTGTGTGTGTGTGTGTGTGTGTGTGTGTGTGTGTGTGTGTGCGTGCGTGCGTTCGTGTATCTTTCTGTGAATCTGTTTGCTTCTCCATCACTTCTTTACACTAATGTTGGTGTGTTTACACCAACCTTCGCAGTTATGCACAATTAACCGATAGAATTAGTAATAGGTTTTAAAAAATTAAGTCCTGCTGTCCATTTGCTTGACTAAAGCCTTCAAAGCGGTGCTCCAGCAAGGCCACAAACAGATGAGGGAAACAATTAAAAGAATAAGAGAATACACATGTAGAGGGTGTAAATAAATTGTCTTTATAATCCACAATTTACCAACTAGATATTTCGTGTGAAACCGAGGCATCCCACGTGGAACTGCTCTAGTCTTTCTAATAACACTTCCTTTGTTTGCCAATAAACTCTGCTAAGTTAACCTTATTTTCCATTTCCTTTTTCTTAATTTTTCAAATTGTGAAGGCAATTTCTGGACATCCACTATATACATATATCAATGTAAAGATATGTGCGTGTGGATTCGCTACAATATTTGCATTTATAGGGACATGCGAGTGTATGTTTTATATGTGAAGCAATTAATTTTGATTTTATACGTCTACTCATTGCATGAATAATTTAATGCTTAACTTGAAAAGCATTTCAAGCAGTTTAAATGCAATGAGTCATATATCGATGTAAGTATAGCTACAATACGCAGTTTACTGAAGTTCCAGATATCCAGTCAAATAATTTGCCCCAATACACATGTCGCGTTAATTCTCATCTCACATATATAAGCATGTATGTGCACATGAAGATAAATATAATGCATGCATACGTACGTAAATACGTATCTAGTTGTATGCATATGACCATATATTTGGATGTGCGTGTCTGCGCGAGTATGTATATGTGTATATACATCTGTCTACGTAAATGTACGTCTAAGCACGAACACAAAAAAAATTTCGTCTGAGAATTATCTCACTTTCGACTTCTACTTCTTTTTCTTTATTTTAACAGTTATAGCAGCGAAGGCTCATTGAGTCATTTTCTCTAAATTAGAATGTATAATTTTCACGTTCATACTTGAATTTTTTGCGTTTCAATAATTTTTCTCTGTTCTTACTCATTCGCGAATTTGATGGACATATAGCGTTAGGAAGCCGACTCAGAAAATCTCTACTGAGACGTTTTAGTAAGGCACGCGAAGAGATGCAGAACGGGTGGAAACATGTGTCCTACCCAACAAAATCTATTACACATTTCATCTATTTTATTAATACAATATATATATGTGTGTGTGTGTGCATATATATATATATATATATATATATATATATATATATATATATATATATATAATATATTATATATATATATATATATATATATATATATATATGTATGTATGAATGTAAGTATGTAAGTATACAAACATACCTCTCCTAGGCACCATTCTCCGAGCCTTCCGGCGACACCAGTCCCGCCACTCCACTTTCCACATCTACTCCAAACGACCCTTTCCCGCCTTCAAACGAGGTCACTAAGAGACCACTTCCCAGCACACACACCATCATCCACACAACTACACTTACACACAGGCACATGTCAAGATCACCAGTCCCTTCCATGCGCACATACACGCTCCCACATACCGTTACTTTATTATCACTACTACTTTATTATCTCCCCTTCTTCCTCGACTTCCTGTGTTAAACCTCTATCTGGCTTTCGCCATAACAAATCACGAGCCACTCAGCCTTTTTCTATTTTCCCTTCCTGTGGATTTCCCTTCAGTTGAAGAGCGTAGGCTTGACACGTAAATGGCCTTTTCAATTCCCGAGCGTTAAACTAATACATCTGTTTGCAATTTACACAACCGTCTTCGTCTCATTTTTTTTGTAAATTCTCACTATATATTTTATGTATGTATATGTGTGTGTATGTGTGAGACAAAGACTAGAAAATATGTAGTTTTTCATTCCATGTTACTAATATCATCATTGTTCTTATTAGTATTACTATTATAATTGTTGTTGTTGTTCTTCTTCGTTTTCTTCTTCTTATTATTTTCTTTTTGTTATTATTATTATTATTATCATTATTATTATTTTTGTTGTTATTATTATTATTAGTTTGGTTATTATTATTATTATTGTTATAATTATTATCATTATTATTGTTATTATTGTTATTATTATTTTTGTTATTATTATTATGATTATTATTATCATTATTATTATCCTCATCATCATGAACTCCATCATCTTCATCATCATGTGATGAAAACTTACAGCATATTTTGCTGAGTATGAGGGAAAGTGTCACCTGTCCACCGCCAGCAGACCATAGTGAGATTTCTTTACGGGTCATGCATGAAGATCCCTGTGAAGAATTCTTGCATTTCCGAGCATTGGTGATTTTTGAAGGTGCTCTACCTTCACACTTATACCAATCTTTTACAGTCATGTTGATAGTTGAAAGTTGTGCAAAATTACTACTGCTAAAACATCTATTCTGCCCATTGAGCACAAATTTCGTATTTCCCACTTGAAATCATCGTAGTTGTTTATTTTTCTTCCTCTTTCACGTTGATCCTGTTGTCACCGGAGCTTTCTATGTTGATTATCATGCATGCTCTGTATTTTTTCTCCCTACAACCGTGTCCGGTTCCTGAAGTTTGGTAAGGTGATCGCACTGAATCATTGCATCTCAGAGGAATTTGTAATTCTCATTCTCGGTGAGAATTGCAATATATATAAATATATTTATATATATGTATGTATGTATATATGTATATATATATATATTCATATAGATATATATATATATATATGTATGTATATATGTATATATATATATATCTATATATGTATGTATGTATGTATGTATAAATTTATGTTTGTATAAATGTGCTTACATAACATTGAATTATAATATAAGCAAATGTATTTTGAGTGAAGTAATTATTTATGTGCATGAATGTTGTGCTCCAGCATGGCTACAGTCATTAGACTGAAGCATATAAATGAATAAAAGAATATATTTTACTCAGCGGTAGATTTCTCTATAAAGTCATGGCAATTACATGTTTCATGATGATTATTTTTCGATGTCACAATATACGACGTTATGCCTTTAAACGTTCCATCCTCTTCCTGTGTAGGCATAAGTGTTCCAACCTATTATTCTGAGACTGAATTTGTATATTTATGTATGCATGAAATGCATGTCTCTGTAAATATTCCAAGAACGTTTGTGACAGAACGCGTGAATACGTATTCACAGCACATATTGAGTTTTCACGGTGGTGCCAAACACAATTCTAACAAATTATAAAGATGTGTTAAATTTATTCCTCGCTTTCTTATACGTAATGTGCGTGTGCGTGTGTGTATGTATGTGTATATGCGTATGCTTGCGTGTAAGTGTGAGCGTACGTGTGTTTACTTATGTCTTCGCCCAAATAAGCGTGCAATTATTTCTTCATCCAAATATTCTTATGCACTCTTCGATATGTAGATGCGCAATTATCACAAAATATGAACGAAGACTTCATCCTTTCGGAACTTAATGCTGAGGTCTTCACATTTTTCTCAAACATATTTCCTGTCTATTCCATACTTTGTTATATTGCCGTAACCTTTTATTCTTTCTGAAGCGTTTATTCATCTGCGTGGCATATTATAAAGGACATTTTCTTGTCATAATTTTTCACGATATTTATGATATTCATTTTATATATTAAATATGACCATTCACCATAACCTCCACGAATGGCATTTACTCGTTCAAGTAACAAAAGCAAAACACTACATTGTAGATTCTACGTTCGTTTTTCAAACAAAACATGAGATGTGTCTAAATATCCAATAGTACCCTAGGGATATTTCAAGTATTCCCTTCAATATTTTGGTATTTTCATGTATCTTTTCGTAATATTTTCGTATTCTTCATGCACATCTTTTTGAAGTTTAAATATTCATGCTAGCTTTCTATGAGATTATTTTCTTCTGTGACGGTGTGCGCGTGTAATGTGTCCATATGCATATTTAAAATGTATATAAATAGTTATAGATATACATATATAATATATATATAATATATATACATACATATAAATACATATATATATATATATATATATATATATATATACGCACATACGTAATATATATATATATATTATATATAAACACATAATATATGTGTGTGTATTTGTGTGTGTGTGTGTGTATTTGTGGCTGTAGTTTTACTGTAAATTCTAATACTTTGAAATTTAGTGTATTTTTAACAACATTCAGATTGCAGAAAAATATTAAAATACTCCGTCTTATATTGTGTACTATTGTAGGTATGTGTTTGATATAGAGATAGTGAAACAAAATAATTCACCACTAGACACATATCTAATGTTTGTGTGCAGAATTGTTAAACGATTCACATTCAGCGACCTGTAATTCTCAGGAATCGGTAAATAGGTGGAGGTAAATTATAGTCTTCAATATTAGGACCACAGTATGCATAGTTATATGGACCGATTTAATCAATTTGTAAGATTTAAGTAGATTTAATCGACTGGTAAGATTTCACCATCAGCCAGGACATGATATATTTAAAACACTTCTTGTGTCTTTCTTTATAATATGTTATAGCAGTAAATCCTTCGAGGCATCCAAGTTATTTAGAATTAGCCTATTGATCATCGTCTTAAAAACGGTGCTTACAATTGTTATTGCATACAATATATGTATTTTTTTTATATCTGATGAAAAATTTTACTTAAATTCATTTTATTCTTTCAGATCCGTCATACAATCAAAGAAAATTGCTGACTCAAGCAAAGGTAACGAGTTTCTCATTATTTATATACTACAATTTATTCAAGGAATTTATTTGTATTCAAGTATATTCACTTTCCCGCCAATGACGTTTACATAACATATTTATCTCATGAAAATGTAGTGATTTTTCTTCGTATGTATTTCATTCTGGAAAAATATTACAAATATATTTCATTCTATGAAACAAAGAACGAAATCATTATTATCATGCACATGAATTTGGCAGCTAAAATCTATAAAAACAAATAACTGCTGCTGCTGAGAAGATCTTCGTTGTGAGGTAGTGTGGCAAATATGCTTTAAAAAATTCACTGGACTGTTATCAGTGTTTTCATGTGTCAAATTTGCTTGAATATGTCTTTCTTTCGAAGTTAATCCCTGAATCTAATTCCAGCACGTAGCGTTTAAAATTCTACGACAGTGAATGAAACACAACTAACGAGTTAATAATGTGGTTATTAGAGATATGGGATTAAGAATAATATATTTTCGCTATGTGTAGTGGTCGAGAAAATAATAAATAAGGCCTTTCATGCAGAAACTTTATTTCCTTTCTAGGAATAGCAACGTTTCAAAATACAAAGGCATAGGAACCATCCAGTATATTTGCTTCATATATAGAACATATTTTAAGTACTTGTATAAGTGCGAGAATACAGTTTGTATGAAATGTAGTTTAACATCAAACCGGGAATTTATAAAAGTATATTCCTTTCTATGCATGCGTTACGCGAAATAATTATGATTCTCAGTTTTAAACAAATTATTTCTCTCCCAAGGATTTCATTATCAAGATCTCCATCCTATATTAATCCGCAGAAAAAACCGTTTTAGGCTGTGAGCCGATTTTCCCTTCAATACCTCGTAAATTGTTTGAAAATTTAAAATTAAGAAAATTGAGTTGCTTTGGGTATGATTTAATTTACGAAATCTCGCAAAATGTCTTTCCATATTAAGAGGAATCATTATAGAAATGAGAGTTTAGTAAAAGCAAAATATTGCAAAACAAATATACAAAGCACGAATCGTTGTCTAATATTAGCATAAAATTATCAAGAAACTCTAAGGGATAATTCCACAGATACAGATAAAGGAAATATGGAATGTAAGAAATGCACTTACAATTAATTTTAATTTATAAATGCAAAAAAAACAGGGGATTTTTCGAACAGAAGGAAACACTTTCAATAATCTTTTGAAATTTTTACTTAGAAAATGTCAAAAAGCATTGTCGAATAATTCACGCAAATCAATTTGCTGCACAGTCATAAATTCACGCATACAGAAATACAATTCATATCTCTTCATGCGTGTAATAATCGACACATTATTAATCAGAATAATAGCATAACTTAGCAAGAGAACTAATATTTTTAAGCTTATAAACATGGAAATATATAGCGCAAGTTATTACACTCGGAAAAGTTCAGGACAAGTTACTACACCGGATACAGTACAGAACAAGACAATTTTTACTTAAAATATTGTAGCTACAGGTAAGATTCGAATATTAAAAAATAAACATTTGATTTTAATTTACAAAGTAACATTTTAATTTTAAAAACGTACCATCATTTTGTTAGAATATTAACACACTAGAATACTTATTAAACGAGAGCCAGAAATACCAATATAGCTATATTTTTGTGTAAAGTGGATAAACATATACCGGAGGCAGATTCATTATGTAAAAATAGGTATTGGGTCAAGACTAAAAATGAGAAGACTTGGCAATAACTTTGTTAATAACTCAAGCAAATTTTACTTTGAAGTTTTGTTATTGGTAGATTTTATTGTAGTATGAAAAAAATTGTATCCTTCTGTTTATTGTACTAACAAATTATGTACTTTGGAGGCGCAATGGCCCAGTGGTTAGGACAGCGAACTTTCGGTCATTGGATTGCGGGTTCGATTCCCAGACTGGGTGTTGTGAGTGTTTATTGAGCGAAAATACCTAAAGCTCCACAAGGCTCCGGCAGGGGATGGTGGCGAAACCTGCTGTACTCTTTCACCCTAAAGGCGGTGCTCCAGCATGGCCGCAGTCAAATGACTGAAACAAGCAAAAGAGTAAAAGAGTACTAGTATCATTTTTATAACCTATCTTCCAATTTCTAATCATTAATTTAAAAAAAAAAGATTTTTTAAAGTGCATAAGAGTATTTTAATTGAGTCATATTTTAAATTTTTAATAGAAGTAATAACAAATAGAAGTAATAGCTTGTAATAAAATTTTTAATTTTGATAAATGCTAATATTTTCTAAATCTAAATATTGTATTTGAAATTTTATCCTCAGCTGATATAGTTTACGTCAAAATTTTCTTGTTCTTTACTTTTCCAGGTTTATAATCTTAAGAATTTTTCTTGCTTGCATTTTTTAAATATAATATATGTGTGCGCGCGCGCATGTGTATACTGTTAACAAGAGTCGGAATGCATGGCGTTCATTTACTCAATAGATGAAAAATATATAAAGTTCTACAAAACATTCACGTAGGAAAGCCTCAGAAGGACCGTAATTCTTCATCAGTTGTCGGCCAAAAAATTATTCTATTATTCTGTTTCATGCCTTTAATAATAAGACTGAGAATTTCGTATATTGGTAGCACTCACAATATTTGCGTAGAATTAGGGCTCGAACAAAGAAGACAGAACAGGATGGTTGTACG
>NC_042997.1:5870532-5885532 GCF_006345805.1 Octopus sinensis | reverse complement strand
TTGTTCTTGGGTGTGTGTGTGTATGTCTGTGTGTGTGTGTGTGTGTGTGTGTGTGTGTGTGTGTGAGAGAGAGAGAGAGAGAGAGAGAGTAGTTGCTTCAGATTTTATTTTTTGCGTGTGTGTGCCCAATGTAAAACGCATTTTCTTTACTTTATATACAGTTTCTAATATGCACTTGCGGGATTCTACCTCAAAAATGCTTTAACATTAAATCGCTTTGATTGAAGCTTAATGTAGAGTGTAATTTGAAACTGCTACTTGAAACTAACAAAAATATTTTTATTTAAAGCTACTTCCACCAGAGAACTAACTAAAACTGGTGTAATGTGTAAACATGCGGTAATAAAAAATGAGTTGAGTTGAAATGATTCAGTGTGAAACTTAAACTTAGTTCACAAATATAGTGAACACTAGTGTTATTGATTAGGTTCCATTTTTTTTAAACATTGCGTCTGACAAACAACACAAAATTAAATTTGCAGGGATAATAAATGGTCAAGTTTAAGACCTATTATTATGCTATTATATTATTTATATTTATTATGAGATATTATTTTAAAATTCGTTATTTTTCAATTAATTTCACCGCCTCTCGTAAAAAACTGGAACTGAACAGAAAAATAATATGTGCAAGAGGAAGCGAAACAAGTATAACACATCGAGGATAATATAAAGTGAAATTTTTACTGATAATATGTTAATCTTTCTACTAGTATGGGTACAACTCCTGATAATTTTTGTAAATTAGTTCTCAGATGAAGATGGTGAACTAACAGAATCGTTAGAATGCAGAGCTCAATGCCTAGCGGAATATCGTCCGTCCTTTCGTTCTGCGTTCAAATTCTGCCGAGGTTGACTTTGCCATTCATCCTTTAGGGAAAAAAATACACATTCCAATTGAGCTTCGAATTGATACAAACGACTTTCTATCTCCTCTGAACTTGCTCGTCTTGTGCCAAAATTTGAAACCAATATCAGTTCTCATATAAGATAAGATTTTACGTTGATCAGCGAAGTAATGATTTGAAAAGTACTAAGTAAATATACTGGTCATAATTACTGCAATATAAGAGCCGAAACATCAAAGAAAAATTATTCTGACTCGCACTCCATGTGAAACGAAAAGCATTATTCTTCACATATTCAATGGTCGTAGTATATGAACGCTACAAAGAAGGAAAACAGTGGAGTGAGGAAAAACATACTTATCTTCTCCTTACCTTATGTCATCTTCAACAGCAATTATTTCCTACTAACACTGATACTACTATTACTGGGACTATTGATGCTGTTACTATTGGTTGTTTCTTTAATTGTGTTTCTATTTTTATCTCTTCCTTCTTTCAGTCATTGGATGGCTTCCATGCTGGAGAACCGCCTTGAAGGGTATAGTAAAAACTGTTGACCTAAATATTTATTCTATAGGTCGCATTCATTGAAGTACTAAGTTATGGGCGTATAAACAAAGACATATATAAAAACACACACGCACACACACACACAGATATATATATACACACACGATGGGCTTCTTTCAGTTTCTATTTACCAAACCCACTGACAGGGAAACACAGGGCTGCTGAACATGGAACCATGTCGTTTGTAAAGCAATTATTTTAACACACACCTACACACATACATAAACACATAGCACACGTACACACGTGGATAGAGAAATTGATAGATACTTATCCTGACACACACACATATTATATATGTGCATGCACGCACACACACACACACACACACACACACACACACACACCACACACACACACACACACACATATATATATATATATATATATATATATATAATATATATATATATATATATTTATATATATACATACATTTACACATACACAGACGTTTCAACTTATGCTGTTGTGTAACTGTGCAGTATTACATGTGTTCATTCTTATAATCAACTACTGGTAAATCGCAATGTAAGTAACATACATGCATGCATATATACAAAGGTGTGATAAAAATGGTGAAACATATTCCAATATAACTCGGAGCACAGCATGTAGGTGTTATAGGAGTGAATATGAGAACATTTATGAACTGACAAATATCATAAGAAATTCTAAACAAAATGAATGCAGAGTTCTACAAAAGCAAAATAAATCAAAATTAAAGTTCTCGTACGTATGATTATCATTGGAGTTGTGGGGCAGCAAAGTTTTGTCAGATGAATATTAACATTTATTTGAGGCCTCACAAACTTGTTTGTTCACACATCAAACTTGCTATAGGATACACAGTTTCTCACGTAGACACGTTTATTTTTTATGCTATTTATTGTCAGTTTAAGCAATTAACTTCAAGTTTGAGTGCAATTTATTCGTGGAAATTCAATTGCCAATTATATTGCAGAGTCAGCATATCCTGTCATTTCTTTCATAATCCTTTGATTTATTGGCAGGTAATCTTTCTTAGAATTTAGGCCAATATTTTTGCTTTTTTTTAATTCTGGTTGGTACAATAATATGTTGCCTATTCGCGTCATTGCCATATTATTCTTTCCCTATTAGCTTCAACTTCTTTCTTCGTCATACAACACTCTGAAACACCATTTCTTACCTTAATTTCATTACTTTCCTTCTGTGTTTATATTTCATGTGGTTCGTGGTTCTCCCAGCTATCCATGTACTAATAGTTATACTCTTCATGTTTTTCCCAGTTTTTCTTGTAACTTATGTACATGTTTACAGTCAATTTTCACTCTCATGCTTTATGATCATTTCCCGTTGTAGCATCTGACTCCAGTTTAGTAAAGAATAATTTTAGAAATATTTGATATAATAATTGATATCACTCGTATCTTTCGTATATTGATACGCATCTTTGACGAAGAAAATTTGAAATACTAATATTAACAAACAGAGAGTTCAAAATATTTCGTGTGGTAAGTAGCTTGTTTACCAGCCCCATGGTTCCGGGTTCAGTCCCACTGCGTGGCACCTTGGGCAAGTGTCTTCTACTATAGCATCGGTCCGACCAAAGCCTTGTGAGTGGATTTGGTAGACGGAAACTGAAAGAAGCCCGTCGTATATATGTATGTGCGTGTATGTTTGTGTGTCTGTGTTTGTCCCCCTAGCATTGCTTGAAAACCGATGCTAGTGTATTTATGTCTCCGTCACTTAGCAGTTCGGCAAAAGAGATCGATAGAATAAGTACTGGGCTTACAAAGAATAAGTCCCGGGGTAGAGTTGCTCGATTAAACGCGGTGCACCAGCATGGCGGCAGTAAAAATGACTGAAACAAGTAAAAAAAGTGTTACACACAATTTAAGAAGGTAGTTAAGGTCAGGGTTATTAGTATATATATATATATATATATATATATATATATGGACGAGAATATTTTGCTAAAGGACGAGTATGTTAACTCATCAGTTTAAATATGAGAGATGTGTTCTGTGTGTGCGTATGCGCCTTTAGCGTTCGACTGTTTATTAATTTGTGCACGTGTGTAAGCGTCAGTAGCAATCACTTGAATTTCGCACTCTTTCTCCTTCCCTCTCTCCCTCCCATTCTCTTCCTATCTCCCCTTCTCTTCCCTCCCCCCCTCTCTCTCTTTCGTATACACATACACAATTTTACAATTCCATATCGACAACTTCTTATACGCACACACAGAACACATCTCTCATATTTAAACTGATGAGTTAACATATTCTGCCGTTAACAGAATGCAGCAATAGAACGTTGTCAAGATTTGTGTTTACTTATATATTATTTCTAATTGATGAAAAGGAAAATCATGAAGAGCATGGAATTAGGGAAAAGCTAGTAGAAGTTGGCTCAATGTATAAAAAGTATTAACCAAATTTCCCTCGACTCACATTACATCCTCTTTATATTATGTAAACCGAGAAAATGGTAACAAACAGGTTCATTAGAAAAATAATGCCATCAAAAAATAGTTGATAGTAAACTGACATCATACAGAATATAACAATCGGTTTTACGTTTTACAACAGAGTTATTGTTTATGATATTAAACTCACACTCTTTTAGGCTATGGTTAAGTAATTATCGCCATGCCAGAAAACATTTTTCCAAGGGGCGATGAGTATGGTATAACTAATAATAACGTACTTGTAATGGGATCGTTTCTTCTCGTAACCAAGTGTCTGTGTTTTCTGTTAAATAATTACGCCATTTGTTATTAATTTAATTTTGGTCATTTTTGAGAAAAGTCAAAATAGTTATATTATTGAGTGATAAGGAATAAACAAAGAGTGCTGACACTCTTGTCATTTCTAACGCCATTACATACGCAAATTTTGAAAGTAAGCTGCAAAACCTGAAGAGAGAATCAGTATGAGAGTATAATTGCTTTTATTTTTGTATCAGCGCATACCAAGATATAAACATCACCACCGATGTTAAATAATTATTCCATCAGGACCTGTGGTATTACTAAATGTTCATAAAATTTCTGTTGAAAGACTAAACATTAGCATTTGATACTTTCCGAGACAAATAGCTACTAACGCTGATAACGAAACCGAACTTTTGGTTGCGAAATCAATACGTTGGCATCACGCAAAGCATTGTTTCTCGTTATTTATCAAACAACATGGCACCTCTGAAAATAGTCTAAAGTATTCAACAACAGCCTCAAAATATTGCGGGTACAACTTGGAGCAGGCTAAAATAATAGTTGCAGTTTATGTAACGTCACTTTTTCAAATATAAATCATGCTTCAGTGTTCTTTCTAGCAATTCCAATTAACTCAAGTGCTGAAGAAGTGACTTCGCTATTTCACGCTCGATATGTTTTCATAGATCTTGGATGTTGCTTTTTTAATGATGATTGAAGTAGAACGGCCCTTGGGTTTTAGGTACCGAGGATCAGGCTGAACTTAACGAGCTGATAAGAACAATGACAATTAAAACATAGATACGATTCTTTTATTTTTTATGAATTTGCCAATAAAACGAAGATGATGCTTCTAATAAAAACAAAAAGCTTCGCAAACCACGGAAGGAATTGATCGTAACTACAAAATTATGACAACCCATTTCGAAAACAACCTCCAGGCGATTCAAAAGTAAGGCAACCTCAGCAAACACATATATCATAAAAGACAGAAAGCACTGACAAACAAGAAATGTATATAATACATGTCTAAGACTGGAGACATCAGCCGCATTATCACCGACAGCAAGATAATGTCTTCCTGATATTATCTTTGCACGAGTCATAATGCATTGGTCTGAACCGTCTTTAACAAAAAAGAAGGGAGGGAGATACGAAATTGACCATATTGAAACTGCTGGGTCCATCGAATTTTGGCGGAACTAAATCATCAAAACAGCCACCAAGTTAAAACGCAATCAGCCATATGTAACGAGACCTCAATGACAATATGTGAAAATCAGCTTCCATATGCACGCCAATTTGATTAGAAAAATAAAAGAAATAGATGACAAATATGGACCATTGATGAGGACACACTGTAAGCATCTTACCAATTATGACTGGAGCAAGAGGATACCAACCCGTCCGCAGCAAATTATGGTGGAACTTGTGTTCTTAGGCAGATAATGCGCACCTGGATTCATACACTACAAATGAGTACAATATCTGAGACTAGAAATATCTTAAAGAACTTCTTAAAATTTAAAGGTTGACGAATAACACAAGCAGTCTCTTTCACAACCATGCTATCAGACAACTCACCGTTCAAAATGTTTCCTAAATGTACATATATATGTGTGTGTGTGTGTGCGTATGTGTGTAAAGAAAACGAAGAAGCAGTTAAAATCAATGCTGTATATGTTTCAGTTACATGATTTATGAGGTAACATTACGTAAATTCATATGGTTATCTATCAGCTGTTTGATTAGGTGATAGTGTACCAAGTATACCACAATCGTAAAGCTCAACTCACTAGATTAGAATATGGTCATGCTTGAGTAGAGTGGTTACAATTTATCTTCAAACAATTTCAGATACTGACGTTTATTGGAAAAGAATGTTAAAAACGAGCAACCAAACAGCTCAATTCTAAATGGAGCAGAGAAATAGAAAATAGTCCTAGAATGGAAATGGTCAGCAGGTTATAGTCAATATTTGTTTTAGAACCTACAGCTAATAGAGTTTGTTACGCAGTTAATAAGCTGTTAATCACCAACAATAAAACATAATATTTTCTTCAAAGAACAGCACTCGGTCCTGACAGGACAATAATATCAAAAACTGACTTTTCACCGACATAGAACGCATCCATTATTTACACAATGTCGGTGTCGCAAAGCGGCATATTCTATATGCTTAGATTATAGTTTAAGCAATAAACATACAAATGACATACTAATCTACCACATTCTAATCTAAATGCGTTCTGAATCTCTACAATTGATTAGGTAATATAATATTTTCCTCTTATGCTCATTATCTTATTGCATTGCATTCATGACAAATATCATCTACAACCATGTATATTTTAATATTTTTGTTATACACTTAAGAAGATATCACATGCTAAAATGGCTGGGAGATACCAGTACAAAGTTACATAATGTAACATCATGAATTATGTAATGTACTTGAATCTGAAATGAACCATGCTACAAAAAAGCGTATCGTAATGTTTTAAAATGTTCATTCGCATTTCTTTACTAAATATTACACCACATTATATGTACCCGTTAGAAATTTTCCGAGAAGTCTCTATAGCTAAAGTTACACAGAAGTGCTTCCTAGTTGATTTGCCATGATCTATATCACCTCTGCATTATTATGTGTCTATATTATTATTACTATTATTATTATTATTACTATTATTATTATTATTATTATCATTATTATTATTATTATTATTATTATTATTATTATTATTATTATTATTATTATTATTATTATTATTATTATATTATTATTATTATTATTATTATTATTACGGCAATGAGCTGGCAGAATCATTAGCACACTAGACGAAAAGCTTAGCGGTACTTCGCCCGTCGCTACATTCTGATTTCAAATTGCACCTAGGTCGACTTCACACTTCATCCTCGCGGGGTCGATAAATTAAGTACCAGTTGACTACTGGGTTGATGTAATAGACTATCCCCAACCACCAAATTTCAGGCATTCTGCCTATAATAGAAATAATTATTATCATTATTACTACTGAGTGAGAGAGCCGCGCATACCATCAAAGTGACACTGTGATAAAATATACGAGGCGCAATATGCCCTACATGACTACCCGTCAGAAAAGGGTACACCAGGCACAAGCATCACAATCTTATGTGCACGACGGGGAGATCTCATATCAAGATAAACAGCCAATGATCTTGCAGGTGGGGCCCGCTTAGGATGTTATTCATATTGAGGTGCCTACTCCGGTCAAACGGTCCTTGAATATGGGATCTTTAAGGTTTTTGAACAAGAAAAAACACGTTTCCAGGTGTGACTTATTCAAACGCCAAACAGTTCCTCTAAACACATGGCTATGATACTCTGCACATAATCAGATATGCACATATCGTCAGCCACTAAGGGACATGCTCAACTGGTCAATGCCAAAAAACTGATAAGCAAATCTGCTCTATTGCGCAGAATATCTGCTGTAGCCCAATTTTTAATATACCGAGACAAAACATTTCACATAATATCAGAAACCATGAGAGATAGTGTCTGGTATTATTATCATCGTCATCATAATCATCATCATTATTAGTATTAATATTAGTATTATTAATATTTTCTCTTTATCATGGGTTTTGCTGAAGCTCCTGGGGTTTTGCATGTTATTGGTTTTTTTCAACTATACAATACCTTCCTTATTATCCTGTCCGTGCCACGGAGGCGAAACTTTTATAACAGTGCTACTGGCCACTCTATTTTAATTTTCTGTTGATGTATTCTGATATTGTTCCAAAAGACCTAACAATAATTGGCACTAACTTGATCTTCATTTTCCATTGCCGAGCTCTTTCGTATTTAAGATGATTGTATCTGTCTATCTTTTCGCCTTGTTTCTTGACTATTCGTGGGTCAAAAACACTTGCAAAATCAACTATATGTGGTGCACCTTGTCCACCAGCCGTTGGCCAGGTCTGTTATGCACCAACACATGATCTGTTTGGATTGGAAAATCCCAGAGAATATTTCTAGTCTTCGATTCCACCATTCTCTGCGTTTTGTGCTCATACCATGTCTCGCCTTTCCCTAGTCCCCACTTTTTGCACTTCCAATGGAGCACATTCGCTACCTGGTTGTGTCGCCTCAACTTGTAGTAATGTTGGGCAAGACCAGGTATTTCGTTCGTCATATGGGCAATAGTTTAATCCACTCTATTGCAGATGCAGCACAGCAGCGACTTTAGTTCATTCCTAAGGTTCACCCTCCAATTCGTGGCCAAAGCTTGTTCTTGCGCTGCCAGTATAGTGCTATCGGTCTCTTTTTATTTTTAGGGTTCTAGGGTTCTTTTCATCAGCCAATTCCATCTATCTTTTCCAGCAACTTCTTTTGTGGGCACTTGGATTTGACTGTGTAGTCCCTTCTTCTAACATAATTCTTCTTAATGTCCTTTTTTGTACTACTTGCCATTTAACTCAGCTGTCAATACTTCATCATTCATAAGTGTCATTAGCAAGTGTTCCTTACTTTGGGCTCGGTATCTCATTAAGCTCTCGAGTTCGATAAGCAATTTTCTACGCACATCAGTCACTATTTCCCCTCTTTATATAAAGGCGGTCAGTGTCTGCATGGGGATGATGGGCTCTATGCATCCTTAGGAACTCTGTTGACTTCCTGCCCAACCCTTTAGCTTCTCCTCAGTCCGCTACAGGATTCTAGTGCCATACCGAACTTCTGCGACTGCGCACGAGGTCTTTGTCGAAATTATGTTTCTGGCATTCAGATTTCAATCCAATATTATTATCATTACTATTATTACAATGAAAGAATTCCGGATAGTTCTTAATTACCGATTAATCTTTATTTGAAAGGAGGCAGCTACAAATCACCAAAGGTTTCAAGTAGTGATTTTTCCTGTGATTCAAAGAGGTAATGCCTTCCTTAGAATACAAGCTGTACCCAACAATGTTGTCTTCTAGATAGCGTCGAACATGACATTAGCTCCACTATTCTTAATATGCGTTTTAAAGCTCTTGGAAGCTGCTTCTAATGTTCCATAATTGTCCTCATGCCCAATAATTTCTTATCTCGTCACGCAGGGGCTGGTATTTCTCAATCGTTTCTGTTTCCTTACATTTTATTCTCGAATCTCCAGGTATTGCAACATTTATTATCATTACTTCCTTTTCATCTTTATGAGGACGATATTCGGTCACTTCGCCTATATAACTTGGTCGCACGGCATGTTAAAATCCCAGAGTATTTCGTAACGTTCGATTTATATTACTCCCTCTAGCATGTGTTCATACAATTGTTCGTTTCTCTGGAGGCTTGCCTTACTGAACTACAGCCGTTGGACGTTACTGGCCACATTACCGTGTCTCCATTTATATTAGCGCTGTATGAGCTCACAGCGCTCACTAGAATATGGCTTATACATTCTCCCTTCTCACAACACATCCTACAGTGTGGCCAGTCAGTGCTTTTAATGAAATTGATATATAGTGTATTTTGTTCTGAGAGCTTGTTCCTGTGAATACTAATGCATCAGTGGGCCGTTTAAGTTTCTTTTCTGCAGACATTGCCAGTTTCTATCCCAATCAAGCTCATCTTTATTCTTCAAGAACTGACTGCATTTTCTTATCCTGCTAATTTTTTTTCATCTGTTCTCTCCGGTCTTTCACAAATTGTACGTTATCTACGGCTTCGTACACTTTTAAGTTCCCTGCATTTTCACTGCTTCAATCATCTCTTATTTTTTCCCCGTGACGTTCAAAGCCAGGCTATTCTCCTCTTCCCTTACACAACCTTCAAGACTCACCAATCCCCATCCTCCTTCCCTCCTCTTTACATACAATCTTGACATATCACTCTTGGGATGTATTTCCTTGTTCATTGTCAGTAATTTACATGGTTTCCGGTCTGTCTCTTGTAATTCATGCTTCTTCCAAGATACTATTCCTACCCCATACCTCATCAAAGAAACCGCCCTCGTGTTATTTGCTCTAATGTTATAGCGGCCATTTAGCTCCGTTTGGAGCACAAACCGAGTTCTTCTCAAATACCCTTTCCTCTACATTCGTCTTATCTCTTTCAATGCTATCCAAGTACTTATATCCTTCCTCTCCGACTTCATTTATAGTTTCGCCATTTTCCAGCATCGTGCCATGGCTGTTACTGATTTTCCACTTTTGAAAATCAGTACACCACATTCCTCTATCCCAAACTCCATCCCTATGTATTTGTAATCATCTGCACAGTTGCTGTCAAACTCTCAATGACTTTCTCAGTCTTAGCGAATAAACCACAGGTTTAATTTCACCCTGCCTAGCATGTACCCTACACACATCTTTCTTAAAACGCTCGTTAGTTGCAGTACGAAGACAACAAAAAGGAGAGGCGACAGAATGTCCCCTTGAAAGATTCCTCTTTTGATATTTATCTCTCCCAGCTTTTTGTAACAGCTTCAGGATATTGTGCAAGACCATAAACAGTTTAAAGCATTCAATAATTGATGAGTGTGGGACCATGTCATGTGCTTTCCTGTAGTCCTCCCGTGCCATCTTGCTATCAGCCAGCTTAGTGTTATCGATTAGTAATTGATTCTTCGTTCCTCTTCGATTATCTGTCCGTTTGCTCTTACCCGTTATCATTATTATTATTATTATTATTATTATATTATATTATTATTATTATTATTATTATTATTATTATTATACGGGTTTACTCGTGAAGATAACTGCGTAATATGTGTTTTAATTTTCGTTACTCTGTAGATGAATATGTTAATTTCTGTGTTGCGTAATTATATCAACATTCATTAATATTATAAGTACTGTTTAATCACTTCATAAATATATTGAAACTAATTAAGTTGCTGTAGCGACTAACTTGGTTGTAATTTATGGTAGTACTTAAATAGGTTAATAGCAACAATTATAGTTGCAATCGCTTAAAGTAAATGTCAAATTGTTCGTAGTATTTATATATATGTATATGAGAAGAAAGAAGTGTCATAAATATCAGTGGTGAACATGGATTTCGAGTAGCTTATCAAGGGATAGCACACCGGGAGCAAATTATTTGTATTGCTTCCAATCTCTAGTACAATATTTCCGAATCAATCCCCAAATCAAAGTACAATTAACGATTAAAGAAACTATAGCTACTTCTGGAATTTTGCAGCCAGAATAATTGGATAATTGGAGAAAGAAAATTCTTGAATATAGTAACAGTTCGTCCCGATCGATATAAAAGAACTGTATTTATTGTTAACACCAGCAAATATTTCCAGTCTGTCTACTAGGCAAAATATCTACCAGGTAATAATGGGACAATTATATAGCCGCTGGACATCTTCAAAAATATCAGGCATGTCTCACTCAAATCAAATAGCAATGCAGACATTGATAGCCCGAAGATAACTGTAAATTAAGCTGCCAATATAAAAGCGCATTTATACTTTCTGTCTTCATCATCTGTCCCTGAGACAAAAGCCAATACGCGCAAAAAGAATTATCTCCAGGTTAAGAGAGTTCTTATGAGACGAAGAATATAGGTCTCACATTGCTGAAATAAATGAAATTAATGACAACGGAAAGTTCTACCACACGTAGCACTTTCAGACATCAAAATCACAATCTGATTTTATTAAGAAAAATAAACACAAGCAAAAAGTAACCGAAACAGTTGAAAATATAAAACCAAACTAACTCTGAGGTTTTTTACATATTGACGAATGGGTTTATTTCGATGGGAAGCAAGACAGGGACACAGTATGAAGAGAACGATTCACTAATTGCAGATTTACTGTAGTGCTAGTACTCTTAAACATCCCATCAGTGATATTTTTAGTGAACCCCACCACCACAAAAATATCCAGACGGTTTTAGTGTTGAGTGTGTGCTGTGTAACAGTTACTCCCACTAGCTGTGCTAGAATTACCTACTATCACAAACTGTCAAGGACCCTAAGCATACCTGAAAGCTACTAGATTTGGATGTGATATACAAGTTGACTGAAGATAAAACAATATCCAGTTCAGTACTGACAAGTTTCAAACACTTCGACATTCATTCATTATGGAATTACCGTCCAGAATAAGCAAGACAAGACAGATACCAAAGTCACAATATCAGACTAAGTGCGTGACCAGAGAATTAAAATAAAAGGCGTTGCATCGTCCAGTGTGCGTATTACCAAGATGGCAACAATGTGCAGATGATTGCTGATTGGAGTGTAAGGTAATTCAGAATGCAGAAAAGGAAGCTCACTGTTCCGTAAAGTTAATAGCAGAATTTGAGGCAAACCACTACGTCAAGTAGGTTACATCGGAGTAACAAATATATTAGTGGGAGATGAGAGCAAACGCGAAAGATATGCATTGATATAGAATATGTTGGAAGGTCTAATACCCAACATGCAGATTGAAAACCGTTCCAATCACCGGACTGTTCGCCACTGTGTAGTACCAATAGTTCTGACCTTTCTCATAAAAAAAAAAACAGTAATACTGTAACAGCTTAATATTTCAATGGCCTGCAACTTTTCACTGACTTTCCACAAGGTCTCAGAGATATAAGGTGGTGTAGATGTGTTCAAAGAACATAAATTTTATCTTTTCTATCATGTGAATCCAAATCACAGCAACAAATGCAAACAATTGTAGCTCTATCCAACACTACTTTAGAGTACTGATTCCGGAGACAGGATCAGGAAGTGAATCTAAAATAAACAAGCATTAGCGCTAATGGCTTTGCCACAGCATGGCCACAGTCTCTGACTAAAACTGATGATGGAATAATAGAATTTGTTGAATTGGATATTTTCAAATTGTTCTGACAACTCATGTAGCGAAATGTTTGCTTGTATCTGCTATTCTATTCTTTCTATACATTAATGATCTATTCTCATTAACATCTAAATATAATCCACTTTATCTTATACTTCATTTTATTACTCCTTAGATTTTGCAATGTTATATGCTGAACAAAGTCAGATTACACCTTATATATTTGTCAAGATAACTAAAGGTTATAGTTAAATACTTCAACTTTGAACATACGACGTATAAATGTATAACTTAACAATAACAATATTACGTGCCTTATCAAGCACATTGTAGTCGAATGACAGATCGGGCTCATTGATTCGCAGTACTAGGAGACAGAAAAGAAACTATAATTGCACAGTGTATAAAACTAATGTCAACTGCATTAAGGCAACATACATACGTTTTAACTAAAAACATCTCAGTGCTTCTGATATCATCAAAATCATAATACTCATGCCATAATCTTGATTTTCTTTATTATTTGTATATGTCCTACACCTATGCACATTGTACAATTTTACCTTTTGTGAAATTCTATACTATTATTAAGCACGTGCTGATTCAGCTAATCACGCTCATTTCAAATAATATCATTACATTATTCGTATTATAGCTGCTGCTGTTTTTGATGCTCTGGTAATTAATTTATATTATCGTGAGAGTCGCCTCTTAGAACCCATATTTACTCTTCTCTCTTCAAACATCGATGTAGGTGATCTTATTTAAATGTTTGTCCACAAAAAATAAACAATAAAAGCAGAACGTTTCCAATAAAACAGCTGATTATTTACGAAGCGAAGCCAAGCGCTTGCAACGGAGAACAATAACAACAAGAATGATAATAAAAATAATGATGATGATGATGATGGTGACGATGACGATGATGATGACGATGACGATGATGATGATGATGATGATGATGATGATGATGATAAACACCTCAGAAAGAAAGAAAAAAAGAGAAATATCAGGAACTAGAAGAGAGGTTAAAAAAGTGTGGGTTAAAAACAGTTCTTGAAGAGCTGAAACAAAGATTGCAGCCTAAAGTGACAATGAGTAAGAGATATGACCAAAATATTGAACAATATGAAATCAAAAGATTGTTCCAACAACATGAACAAAAAGAAGTATTTATCAACAGCTGAATGGAGACGATAACAGCAGTGAGAGACCTGACATCGAAGAAATTAGAAGAGTTTGGAAAAACATCTGTGTTAATGAAAGCAAGTATAACAAAAATGCTAAATAGTTGGAGGAATTAAGAGCGGAAACATGAAGTGACACGGAATAACTATTAGAAGAACGACTGAGATGGTGTCCGAACATATGACAAAGATCCCAAAATGGAAATGCTGTGGCTCGGATGAGGGTTAAGTAAATTGGCTGAAACGTTTCCCAGCACAACAAAGAAAAATAGTCATACAAATAGATAAAATTATCAACAATTGAGCGAAATTTCCAGAGTGGCTGACAAGTAAAATATTTCGTTCCCAAAAGGATTCCACTAAAGGCAATGCAGTGAATAATTATCAGCGTATCACCTTCCTCTCCCTGATGTGAATGCTGATGAGAGGAATAATATCTAAGCATTGGTAGGGGGGGGGGCATCATAGTCACGTGTTGAGGGGGGATTTTGGTGGTTTGAATGATTCACCTCTGGAAACATGGGTGTTTCGTTCAACATCCTTAAACAACCCATATTCAGGGACATTTTGAGCGGAATGGGTTACTGGACCAGAAGGAAATTCTAACAGGGTCCAACCTGCAAGGTCATGTGCTGCTTATCTTGATATGAGATCACCATGTCACCCACATATGGTTGTGATGCATGTGCCTGGTGTACCCTTATCAGATCGGTAGTCATGATGGGTATACCAGGCTTCGTATATCTTACCCCAGTGTCACTTTCATGGCATGTACTGCTCTCTTGCTCAATAATAATAATAGTAATAATTATCGTTTAAATTCTGCTACAAGACAAACAATTTTAGAGAGAACGCATTAGACGATTTCATTGATCGAAGTATCTTAGTGGCTACTTTAATTTATAGATCCCGGC
>NC_042997.1:5815532-5860532 GCF_006345805.1 Octopus sinensis | reverse complement strand
CACACACGCACAACAGGCGCGTGCGCACTCACACATATAAATATGTACTTACATATATGTATATATATGACGATGTACGTATCTATATTTATGAATTTATATACTACCACGTGCTCTAATCTTTAAGTATCAGTAATGTTGCCATAGGAACGAAGCTAAAAACAGGCAGAGTAAAGCTGCTTGTCACAGGTTGACCTTAAACTGTGCATGGTCACTAAATTCTGATGTTCTGGCTCACTTCGACTGTTTACAGCAGTGCTTTGACGGAATTGTTTAGCGTGTGATCGTTGCCTTGACCATGAGAGTGTAAGTTTTCATGGCGATACCTAATCAGAGGCTTACGCAAACTGTATGAAGAGGGGTGTATGAAGAGAAAGTGTATGGAGACGGGTGTATGAGCCACACGTAAATGTATGAGTGGTTAAGACGTATTCAAGATGGCCTAAAATATGTTGATATTCGCAGTAGTACAAACGTAATCTCTGCAATTCTTGTCAAACATTCACCGATTCCATGATTAGAAGCAGGGAGAACAGGATAGAATGAAGATAGTAAACTCTCAATTTTATAACACTTTATTATACTGCAGACACAAAGCAGTAACGTCACACAACACATTATACTCATTTTCAAGTGTTTAAGTGCTAGTGGTTCATGCAGACGTGATATATTTACAGACAGCCCAAATAAAGTTTTTGAATATATTTATGTATAACTTTCTTATGCATCAAACTTCAAGCGTCGCGCACAAACAGTTCTTAGCCTCTGCATGTAATGAGGTTACCATAGGCGAAAATTGAATTCTTCATGCAACACCGTACATATTGTGTGTCTTGTTATTCCACTTTCACAAGATGCTGAACGTGTTGACTTGTGCGGACTCCGACTGAACATTTCCTGCACCGTTGCCACATTCTCCGCTGATCGGGATGTGTTTGGACGGCCACTTCTTGCGGCGTTCCAAGAGCCCGTGGTCATCAACTTTGCATGACAACTTTTTGTTATCTCCGTATGTCGTGTTGCATGCTCAACTTCCATGCACGCCACCAGCTCTTAACCAAACAATGGAATTCCTCATTTCATAGCGTGCTGTTATCTTAGCTCGATCGCCAACAATCAAGCGACCCACCATGGGAAAAAATGAAACAAGAAACATAACACTAAGAAAATAAGAAATCCCCATTATTATTGTCTGTTCAAAAAATGTCTTTGGAGTGACTTCAGTGATAATAAAATTTCTATGAGCAATTTCTAATACCTAGTTATTTTTCTCTCCGTTTTTCTCTCCTTGTTTCTTTCTGTGTTCCTTTCTGTGGAAGAGCGTAGGCTCGAAATGTAAAATACTTTTTTCAATTCCTGAGCATTATACTAATACGTCTGTTTGTTTTCTACACCACCTGTCTTCCTCCTTTGGTTTTCTTTTCGTGATTTCTCCCTATATATATATATATATATATATATACACTAAGAAACAAATCATTACAGAGACATTGGGCTAATCTTTCACCCCTGCGTACAAGAGAGTACCAATTCAACCACTTATATAGATACGCAAAAAATATATTGATTATTGATTGCTGACTTGATGAGAAAGTTTCAGCAATATTTGTTGTTAGAGATCAAAACGTGTAGCGTTCTAGGATTATTCCCCATTCCGCATATTGTTGGTTTGAGTAGCAGGAAATTATAAGTGTCCATTTACTATGTGATGTTTCCATGCATTTTTGAAAGAATAGTGTTTATGTTTATATTTCTGTGTGCATCGTGTTCTTGAATTAAGTAGTATAAGCGTATACAGTTCCTTTGTTAATTATCTACAGGATATTGAAAACTAAAATGAAATACTATGCAATTATCATTTATTTTCTCGGAACTATCACTGTCAAAATGTCAGTTAAGTTATTGCTATTTGTGAACAGTTGTTGTAGTTGTATAAGTTTTATATTTTATTAATTGTTTTTTTATAATATATTTTCCCTTTTTTAATTCAAGCAATTGCATTCTTTTCCCATTTTCTTACATTTGTCTACTCAACATAATTGCTATTTTCTGTTCATTTCGAAATAAATTGTACTTCTAGTTAAGATCATGTTAAGGATTCGAAGCATTGCAATGCTGAAATAACGAGAAAATGACTCAATACAATTATACCAATGTATTTAAAAGGTGTCTGACTATCGGTACGTATGGCAGATGGTAACAAATTTAATCGCGTAGAAATTGATACATGCATCGTGTTGTTGCAGAGGTGAGAAAATTATATATAAAAAAAAATTAAATAAATTACCAGAAAAAATGCACTTCTCACCTCGCTTTCAATCAACAGATCGATGTTAACATTTGTATGATACACTTGACAATAACTAGCTCTTGCTTTCATGCTTTGTATCACATTTAGCCAAACTAAGCTCATGCCGCTGTTATCAGAGAATCCATTTAGCAACCCCAGATCCAGCCAATCTTGAAGTATGTTATTGATCAGTATAAGGAATCTAAATAACATTCTTTTATTTTCATTTTTCCATCAAATTTTATTTGTCGATTTATTAGGATGCCTTTATAAAATACCGAATTTTCCTATCATTCAAAAACCACTGAAGTCTTAAACGCTGTCTGAAGCTGATGGTTTCATTGCTAAATATATCTTCTAATTATTCGATCAATGTATTTGTTGTAAGATATAAAGCAATAAGGAAAAATAACTTGTTTTTTTTAAACCTTTCTTATATTTTCCAATGTAGTTTGATCAACAAGAATAGGATATATCAGAACGCCATGTAAACATAATATACACACTATCTCTCTCTCTCTTTCACTCTCTCTTTCCTTCTCTCTCCCTATAACGCTTTCATATTCACACATAGGCATACATATATTTATATATATGTGTGTGAGTGTGTGTGTATACGTGCGCAAGTATGTAAGTGTACATTCAACTTCTAAGAATGTTGGTTTCAATTATCTTTCTTCTCTTCCACATTCAAATAAGTAATATATGCTATTGATATGTTCAAATAATTCCAGAATCATATTATTGAATTCAAAATTTTTATTTGAGTATCTTGATGCAAACATTAGATTTTTGAAGTCAAATGGATTTTCCAGTTCCATCAATTAATGCTCATGCCTCTAAATTCGTATAACTTCGTTTTATACGTGCATATAAGCATACATACATAGATACATACATACATACATACATAATACATACATGCATACATACATACATACATACATACAAGCACAGTTACACAGACACACGTATACACACACATACAGAAATGCAGATATATTATATACGTATATGTAATTACCAAGATATACCGCCCCCCATGTCTCTGTATCTGCCGTTCGTTCTCTTTTTCCTCTGTTTACATACACTCAAGCACACACAGGCAACGCCTATATAAGTTAGTGTGCGTGTGTGTTTATATGTCGTCTGTGTTGAGGCTCCGTTGAATACGTTATATATATATATATATATATATATATATATATATATATATATATATATATATATATATAGGTGTGTGTGTATATGTGTGTGTATATATATCTGTGTGTGTATATATATATATGTGTGCGTATATATATATATGTACATAAATATATGTATATATATATGTATATATATATATATGTATATATATGTATATATGTATATATATATATGTATATATATATATATATGTATATACATATGTATGTATATATTTATGTTCATACATTTACGTATATATATTTATGTGTATATATTTATGTATATATATATATATATATATATATATATATATATATCGTATTCATCGGAACCTCAAAGCAGGTGACGTACGCACACACACACGCACACACACACGCACATACGTATATTTGCGTTTGTTTTTGTACATTTGTGTAGTGTGTGCCTGAGTGTATGTATACAGGGAAAGAAAGAGAAAGAACGGAAGAGACAGAAACAGCAAGGGCGAAATATAACTGTGTATCCCTTTATAAACGATTAATTTTGAATCAATCAAAGCTATAAATAATAGCGGGTATATTTTGAGTTTACGATGCTTCCTATAGGAAACATTGACATCTGCCCGTGGGCCTTGAGCGCACAACTGTTGTACTTTAATTTTATTTGTATTCCAATTATTTACAATAATTCTCGCCTTTCAGAATTTAGTCGTTTTTCTTTCATGTTTTTTTCTTTACGTGTACTGTATGATCGTTGAGTATTATCTTCGAATTTGGTCTAATAAAATGTATTTGATAATATTGAGTCCATTCTTCAATTTCATTTTGGTTTCTTACCTTTATGAAAAAGAAATATCTTTGCCTCAGTTTCCGTTAAATTTTTCATAAATGTTTAACAACGTTTATGGTGGAAATTTATTAACACATTGAAATTAGGATATAGTCGATGCCTGGGATAAAATTTGTTCTCTAAATACAGTATGGGTGTACGGAACACGTAGAATTATTTATACATGGCACCTCATAGGACTGATATATATATATATGGTATAGTGCGTTGAAATTGGCAGTTACTCACATAGCAGACTTCGTAATTTGCTCACAGCGAACATCAAGGAAACCGGGATTTCTCCAAAACGAAGGAATTTACCCATAATTCCTTAGTGGAAAAGAAAGCAACAACTACAGACATATTCCTATTTCTGATAATTTGGACACATTCTTTCCAAAAACTCCATACCAGATATTTCTAAGCTATCTTTAGATAAGTATCGGATTCTTTTAGAAGGCTCAGAAACTGTATGCTTTTACATATCGAGTTCATCTATAGAATAGTGTTGTCTTTCTTTGAAATGATAATTTTATTCAAATGGGGGGGATAGAATTATGAACACAAATGTCTTCCGTTGAAGAACTGCCGGCACAATTGAGTCATTACTCTATATGCAACGACTGAGATTGCTAGTAATTCTTGTGAGCATCTTACAATAACTTCTATTCGTTGGGTATTCTATGATCACTTACATCATTGTCAATGACCAGTTTGGAATACATAATTAGAATTTGAATTACTGCTTGGAAGCCACTTAGGAGATCACAAACAATATATCTTCAAGTGTACAAATCTTGATTAATCGACGTTCACTTTGGCGGGTTCATTATTTCAGAGTAAATTACTATATGCAGCTGAAGCAGGAACAACACTGTGTGGAAAAGCGAGGAAAGCGGAATATATTGTGTGTGACGCCCACTTCAACCCAATAGTTATACGTCTTACCTGCAGCAAAATTAAATGTACATCAGAGCTCGATATATAAAAAAGCTAGTTCAGCCACAGATAAAGTACTCCTTTATTGAAATTAACGGACAGCTAAAATCAAATAATGAACATTCATGGTTCGTGTATTTTTACTGATTTCATTGAAAGAGTACACTCTATTTTGCATCGCTGTTCAACAAATATGCCTATGTAGTATTGGTTAGAATTTGTTGAATTCGTTCCCTTTTCATTTAATTTTTTTTTTTTTTTTTTGGTAAGGATGATATGTTCAAGCATTTTTTTCAGAAAGGGCTTTTTACTACATATATATTTTGTAATTCAGTATATTAAAGAACACAAATAAAGCAAAAACTACTCAATAGCGGATTCTTCAATTGTTATTAAACTAATCCTTAAACAATAAAAAAAAAACACATTCTCCCTGCATTATGTTACTGATGCGAATTCAACGAACTAAAAAATGATATTGTTTATAAAAAGGGGCAAATTATAATGCCTTCCTTACTAAATATACATCAAATCTTCATATCTATAACAAATTTCTCAGTCTGTACATTATTTACATTCGACGGATACTTGTCCTCATCTTCTTTGTTGTTAACACAACGTTTCGGCTGATATATCCTCCATCCTTCATCAGGTGTCTTGGGAAAATTTCGAACCTGGGTTCTCATTCCTAAGGTATTTTTCGAAGTTATTATACCTTAGGAATGAGAACCCAGGTTCGAAATTTCCCCAGACACCTGATGAAGGCTGGAAGATATATCAGCCGAAACGTTGTGTTAACAACAAACAAGATGAGGACAAATATCCGTCAAATGTACATAATATAAAAATGTACATGATATACATAATTCCTCATCTGTTAAATATAGAACTGTATTCTCAGTCGGTATTTCATCTCCTATATATGGGTGTGCGACGTAGATTGCTGACATATGGCACACTAAAAATCATGGTGTACATAATCCATCAGTGTCAGAAGAGTATGTGTGAGTGTGTTTTCGAGGGAGCATGCGTGCGTCTATACTGAGATAGAAAGGGTCAGAGAGCGAGAGATGGAAACAGAAAGTGTCAGAAAGAGGGTGTAAGAGAGAGGGGGAGGGAGGAGGGGAGCGATATATATTTGGCATAAAATATTGAAATACGAATGTTGATTTTAGAAAGTAATTATTAGTGGTTAAATTTCAGTTTTACTATTCATATACTATTTTATCAATATAATTAAAATGAGATTTAGTTTCGAAAGTTCTTATTAATTAAACAAAAATCACAATCAGCGTTACGGGAACTACTGTGTGAACGTATCGAAAGTCGATACATGTTTTGTTTTATAATCAATTTATTAAACGCATAATCTAGTCTAAAATATTTGGTTCTGTTCAGTGTCAAATGTGTGAACAATCACGGCTAATACATTGAAAATAGCAAAAAATAGCTAGAATGCTGAACATTAGAAAAAGTAATGCGATGCATACGATGCTAGTGGACTTGAAGTACGCCCCCCACTACAACCACCACCACCACCTCAACAAAACTTCAGTAATAAGGGAAAAAAGATTAATGAAATCACTAAACATTGATTTGAGAATGTGCTACCTTATAGAATTTTAACGCAAAGTCACATGTATTTCTGATTATCCTCTGTAACACATACATATACACGCTTACATAAACTCATTCACATATCTATAAGTAATCTCCGTTCACTAGTCTGACTTGCGTGTGCACCATAGATACGAAAGACATCATACAAACTATCTATATTTATAATTATAAAGTGTTACAAGAAATGTACTTCGACAGCGGCTGTGTCTCCTATTCGAATGTAAAAAATAATTTCGCATCCGCGCGTATTATGTTAATCCTTCTCGGTTAATGAGATATAAGACTTTGCACTTCAGTTTAATAACTTCATTTATTATTGAGAAGTATAATGGTAGCATGTTCCATGAAAAGTGGTAGTTTTCATTTGCTTTACATTCCACATGATTCTGAAGAATAATGCCATTTCGAGATAGTGTCAACACAAACACAAACTTCCATTCACACACTTATATAGTACGTAGGTACATACATACACACACACACATACGTACATACATACATGCATACATGCATACATGCATACATGCATACATACATACATACATGCATACATACATATTAATTTATTTATTTATATGATGTTGGTTTTGTTGGTAATTCCCTATTTGCTCTGGTTCGCTAAGTTTATTATGAACGATATTTCAGTCACGTTTATGTCACGTTTTTGTGCGCATCTTGGTTTACGTTGGCCAATATTTCCTCCTATATCTTGTTGCTTGCGTTAATGTTTTACGTGGTCTGATTTTGGCCTGGATGTGTATATATCTTCCATTGACCTGCTTTGAAATCAATGGTTTGATAGAATCCGTATGTATAAATAAGATGTATACGTACTAGTATATGTATACCAGTTATACGTACATCTTTTCATGGTCTTCTTTTAATTCAAAGGTTTGCTAGATTCAGTATGTATAACAGTGATTCTCACTAGAATGTATATATCAGTTATACGTACTAATCTCACTGGCGAAGCAAACATCTGTCCAATGTAATATAACTTCACTCACTGCATGCCGGGAGTACGAAATGCAAAGCTGACGAACCTTAGGATTTGTAAACAGAGATGATTTGGTAACAATTTTGACAGATGTTTTATACAGATTTAGTCAATTCTCCTAAACAGCTCTGAACAACATTCATAAGAGTGACTGTAGAAAGGTAATCAAACGGCAAAATAAGCGGTGTTCGTGAAACGAAAGTGCACTACGATATTTTCTCGATTTCTTTTGATATTTTGGTTTTTCTGTTTTCTGTTCCAATTCAACTGTAATAACTTATTCTGCTCCATTGCAACCTGTCTATTTGTGTTTGTAGTTTGCTGTGTTTATTTGTATTTCTTTGTTGCACATTGTTGTTTATTTCTTCTTCCTTTTAATTGTCAGCATTAAGCAGCGATTTTATGTTAGGAAATTTTTTTATCACTACTTGAATTCTTTGTATTCTCTCTTTTGGTATTTCTATCTTCCATGTTTTTTTTTTCCACATTTTTTTTTAATTTTACATTTTATCATTATGAACTTCCTTGTTCCTTTTAACTTCACCCTCTTCCACATTTTCCATTTACATCTCCTCCGTCTACTACTACTACTACTACTACTACTACTACTACTACTACTACTACTACTACTACCACTACTACTACTACTACTATTACAGCTGATATGCTACTACTACAAATAACACCACCACCACCACCACCACTACAACTACTACTACTACTACTACTACTACTACTACTACTACTACTACTTCTACTACTACTACTACTACTACTGCTACTACTACTACTACACTGCTGTTGCTGCTACATAAATTACTAAGCTTAAATGCCACTATTGCTGTTGCTCCATCTTTCCACGCATTTAACCACTTAAACTCTTTTTCTTCCGTTTGCATTCTGTTCTACTGCTTTCTCGCTTCCAAGCACATCGGACATTTTTTCTTCATCAATTTTAATCTTATATCATATTTTTTTTTATTCTACTCTTATCCTTCATTACTATTTTGTAAATTTTTTTTCTCTTTATTCCCACTTCAGGAGCCTCCCCTCTACGTTTTTCACTTTATTTGCAATTATGCTTGGATTTCCAAAATTTTCATTATACTTTCCACAAGCATTTTTATCTCTTCATTGCTTTTGTCTCGATCTCATTATTTATTTGTTAATGTTTATTTGTTGAATTTCGCTTTTTGTTTCAATTATTATTATTATTATTATTATTATATTATTATTATTATTATTATTATTATTATCATTATTATTATTATAATTATTATTATTATTATTCATAAGACCCTCGTCGTTATTCCAGTTTATCAATTCATTATATTTTTCACGCTATACTTCCAGTTTATCTGCTACATTTCTCTCTCAAACGAACTTTTATTTCTTCTATGTTCCGATAACTCACTTTTACAAATGCATTGATTGCTTACTCTCTCTCTCTCTCTCTCTCTCATCTCTCTCTCTCATCTCTCTCTCTCTCTCTCTCTTTTAATCTTCTCCCTCCTCCTTCTCTCTTTCACACACTCCCTCATACACCTACACACGTAAATACACATAGACAGAGACACGATCATTTACATTACACAACCATGCACACATATATAAATATAAGTTTGCATACACACACGGCACTCACAAACACACGCACATACACGAACACACACATGCACTCACACGCTTATGTGTGTGTGTGTGTGTTTGTATGCATACACACACACACACACATATATAACCATTGAATGTTTCTATCAAGTGGCCAGCATGTTAACACAATTTAGGCAAATATTTATACTGATATATAATTATATAGATATAATTATAAAACAAGGGGTGGGTAAGGACACTAACAACGCTTAGAATAGACGCTAAAAGTTCTATAAACACCTCTTACTTTACTCCGTCAGCACAGGTTTAAAGCAGGCTTGTGAATCAATCAGATTTCAAAATAAGGTTACCGATAGATCGATGATCGATTTCTGGCTTAGGGAAGCAATTTCCCGTGCTGTCATCTGTATAAGACGCCAAAAAATATATATAGTGTTATCTATAGCTCTTCCTACTACTTCTGCTTCATTTGGTGAGAATATATTTACATTTGCACTTTACGTATTCACAGCCGCCTTTCATATTTGAACAAAAGTGGGCTGTTACCCACTGAACACAAAGGGTGCCGAAAAAAGAGCTCGTAATCGATAATCTTATTATCAGCAACTTCAAGATGAGATATACAAACCTCAGCATGGCATGAGTTGAATATCGCAAAGCATAGGATATGAAACCACATTCCTGGATAATAAGAACAGTGGAAATGTACGGAGGAGCAGAAAATATGAGAAGTTTTATATGGAATAGCATGACAGCAGGGAAGAATGTACTAGGAGAAGTGAAAATGAAGAGGGGAATTTTCCAGTGGAGCAGTGGGTCCCCACTGGTATTCGTGCTGGGAATGATCCCCTTTAGTGAAATACTACAGAAAACAAATTTGCGGTATGGTCTGGGGAGTGGTAAGGGAAAATCACTTGCTATTCATGATCAACCTGAAGCTATTCACAAAATCTGAGACAAAACTCGACAGCCTAGTCCAGTTTGTGCGGATATTCTCCAATGATATTAAGAGGGTATTTGGATGCTCAAAAAGGTACTACGATGGTGATGAAACAAGGAAAGCTTGCCAGGATAGAAGGCATAGGGTTGCCAAATAGTGAAAGAATGAAGGTAATTCAACTTCAATCCAGCTATAAATACCTGTGAATACTTGAGACAGATGGAATTAAAGTCCTGAAATAGATAGAGAAGAAGCTAAAGGAGAAGGATAGGAAGTCAAGAAATTTCCTAATGACGCATAGAGACCATCATGAACGCGCAAATAATTATCACCTATACTTGAAGAGAGGAAATGGAGAAAGGGAACTGATAAGTGTGGAAAACTGCGCGCGTATCGAACTCGTGAGCTTCATGAGATACCTAGTCATAAGTAAAGAAATCTTGCTAGTGACCGTTAGGAATGAGAGTGTAATGAGAGCAGAGAAAAAAGGGAAAACAAAGGAAGTAGTACAAAAAAGGACATGAAGAAGAATTATACAAGAATGGACTACACAATCAAATCCATGCAGTCACAAGAGAATATACTGAAAAAAAAAATAGATGTGAGTGGCTGATGAAAAGAGCCCTAAAAAATTACCGATAGAACTATACCGGCAGCAAAAGACCAAGCTTGGGCCACGAACTCGAAGGTCAAACTTACGAATGAGCAAGTGTCTGTGGAATAAGCTGTGCTGCATCTGCAATAGAGTGGACGAAATATTTGCCCATTTGACGAACGAATGACCTAAACGTGCCCAAAATTATTACAAGTTGTGGCGACACGACCAGGTAGCCGAAGAGCTCCTTTGGAAACTGTGCGAAAACTGGGGGCTAGAGATAGAGACAACACATGGCATGAGCACAAACAGTAGGGTGCAGTGGAGTCGGAGACTACCAAATTCCTCTGGGATTTCCTAATCCAAACAGACCAGATGCTAGAGCATAAGAGACCCGACATAGTGGTGATGTACAAGGTGCGCCACATATGCTATATAGTTGCATGCCTCTTTGACCCATGAACGGTCAAGAAGGAAGGCGAAAAGATAGATACAACCGCATTAAGTAAGAAGTAGCTCGGATATGGAAAGTGAAGAAGGTAAAGATAATGCCAATATTGTTGGGTCCTTAGCAACAGTATCAGAATGCATCAAGAGGGATATAAAGGATAATTGGAATAGAGTACTTAGTAAGGCCGTTACAAGTGTCTTGCGCGGCCAGAATAATCCAGAAAGTATTAGGTAACAGAAAATAGCGAATGGCATGGTACCGTTGGCTGCAGGTAGTAAGCCCGCTACACATGCAAGACTCCAGGAGCTCCAACAAAACCTGTGATAAAGAGATATAATAATAATGATGAAAAAAAAAAAAAATAATAATAATAATAATAATATTAATATAATAATAATAATAATAATAATATTATTATTATTAATAATAATAATAATAATATAATAATATAATAATAATAATATAATAATAATAATAATAATAATAATAATAATAATAATAATAATAATAATAATAATGAGAAGAAACGTTCTTCATGTGTGAACATATCAAATACAAACATATAAAACAATGGATTGAAAGACACTGGCACTAAAACAACAGTGCACACGAGGGTCGGAGAGGACTCACGGATCCTTGACAACCAACGGTCCTAGAGATGGTGTCACGATAAATATACTGGTGATTGCACAACCTTACAAATGCTACTTAGAAATGTGTGATGTCCACATTAAATAATAACCACAACTGTGCTAACGTGACTGGTCTCTAAAAAGTGAAGATAGCGCGCACGACAGACAGGGAGCACTTCATCAATCTCAGGCAGGAAGTCATCAATCTATTGATCAGGGCCAAAATCGATGTCACGATGCGAAAGAAAATATATGAACTGGCAAAAAGATATAAACAAATTATTAATACATTGCTGGCAGAGAAGTGAGCGAAATGAAACAGGCTTCAAGAATCGAATGAAGAGAATATGGAATGAAAAAGGAGGTTTTACTGCATTATCCCTAACAACTGATAGCCGAAGCAAGAGCAATCCATAGAAACAAAATACATGGCAAAAATCAAATCGTAAGAATACTGGAGTTGGAGAAATGCAAGATTTTGGGGGGCTTCCCTGTTCAAACGGACAGGAAATCAGAAAATAATAGACCAGAGAAATGAGTATGAATAAAGAAAATTAAGTTTCTTACTTATCGACCCATAATACCCGTTCGATTCCAGAATTGTAAAGGGAGAGAAAAAAATATAAAGGATGTACAATCCCTTAACATTTAAAATAGGGAGAATTTGGAGCATGCAAACAGTAAAGGTCGTGCCTATAATAATTGGTGCATTGGGATGAAGAAGCTAAAATATAGACAAATGGGTGAAGGAGAATTCACGGCACATCTCCTACAGAACGTTTGTCTCTTGTGGACGAGAAGAAGAAGAAGAAGAAGAAGAAGAAGAAGAAGAAGAAGAAGAAGAAGAAGAAGAAGAAGAAGAAGGAGGAGGAGGAGGAGGAGGAGGAGGAGGAGGAGGAGGAACAGAGCAGCAGCAGCAGCAGTCCTGGGCTGAATAGAAAGATGGATGCCCACTAAAGCTCTCCAAATTTATGAAAAATGAATCGATTAACACCGCCAAAACAAAGCTGAATTTTATCAGAAACCAGTTAGAAAAGATGTTAATTTCATAAAAAATATGATAATAAAACATTTTACATATTACTTTTGAGTATCACGTGTAATTATTGATAGAAATAATATGTGCGTAAAACCATGTATGGAAATATGAATCATCCTTTAACGGTGATAATGATAATGATAACGGTAGTCATAATAATGTTAGTAATGATGATAATGACAATAATAATATGCAGTGTCCTCATCAGTTTCTGTAAGTGACCAAGCAAGGGCTACGAAGGCCAAATATATTTTCCATATATTTATCAAATTATTTTGTCTTGCTGTCCTCGAAATTTTTAAGAATCTAAAATGGCTCGTTTAAATCTTGACGAGCTGCAGTCACAGATTATAATCTGAGTGTCTGCTAACTAACCATTGACACTACCATTACTACTACTACTACTACGCATATTGTGAGCAGCAATGATAGCAGTTGTTGATTCTTTTACCTGGCAACAGAACTTCAGCAGCCGTAGCTCAAAGTTAAAATAAAAACAATAAGAACAACAAAATCAAAACCGCAAAATCTGCGTGTGCGTGTGCGTTTGTGGGGGAGGCTATAGAAAGCAAACTAGACCGAGACAAAATCAAGAACAGCACCAGGAACAACGATACCAGTGCGTAGCTGGTACTTAATTTATCGACCCCGAAAGGATGAATGGCAAAGTAGACCTCGGCGGTGTTTGAACTGAGAACGTAACGACAGACGAAATACCGCTAAGCATTTCGGCCGGCGAGCTAACGTTTCTGTCAGCTCGCCGCCTTATAATAATAATAACAACAATAATAATAATCAGAAAGTAAGAGAGAGGATATAGATAAATAGATAGATAGATAGATAAGTAGGTAGGTAGGTAGGTAGGTAGGTAGGTAGGGAGGGAGGGAGGGAGGTAGGTAGATAGATAGATAGATAGATAGATAGATAGATAGATAGATAGATATATAGATAGATAGATAGATAGATAGATAGATAGATAGATAGATAGATAGATTGATAGATAGATAGATAGATAGATAGAAAGAAATGTCTGTCTGCATATTCGTTGAGTCTTCTCTGACATTCTACATTCATCTCTTGTTTGTTTGTTTTTTTGCACTTTTTCTGCTATCAGGGATTTCTTACTTTAGTTTTATATCTGCCAGCATTTGCGATCCCACCGTTTTTCCATTTCTTTGTTCACTTTTATCTTCCTTCCGTTTCACTTTCTTTCACTCAGTTCCTACCTCGCTCGTTCTTTTCCAACCTATCAACTCTCCGTGCAATTCTTCCGAATTGTTTAACACAATGAACAAATTATATTTTCTTCGTCAATTTCATCTTCTTTGTTTCTTCCCTCTTTTCGTTATATCCCCCCCCCATTTCAGTCTCTCTTTTTACAACTCTCTTATATTTTCACTCTTAATCGTTATATCTCTGACGTTTTTCTCTCTCCCTTTCTCTCTAATAATTCTAATATGTCTTCAGACATTTTACATCTATGATTCTAATCTCTTAAATCAATTTTATTTATTTCTCTATATTCTAATTCAAATGTTCAACGCCCTTTTTCATCTCACCTACATTTTTCTTCTCTCTTCATCATAGTTTTCTCGATGTCTCTAACATCGTTACCTCCCCTTCTCCTCTTCCTCCGCCTAATCCACCTCTCTTAATCGTCCCTCCTTCTGATCCTCCTCCTACAACTACTTCTATAACCGTTTTACGATTACTCTAATTTATTTATACTTTTATTTCTATAACTTGTGGTTCAAATTTTATATTCTTTCCATCTCGTTCCTCTCCTCGTCTCGCTTTCCTTTTGTTTTCGTCCTATCTCATTCGGTTTTCACACTCTATAATATTTGGTTGCATATTTATTTGAATTTCTCGTACACTTAGCGCTTTCTTTTAATGCTATATACCCTAGTTATCATTTTTATGGTTGTTCACACACCTCTTTCTTTCTCACTTTTCTCACTTTCTCGTTCCCATCATCTATATTATTCACCCACCTGAATCTCTCTCTCTCTCTCTCTCTCTCTCTCTCTCTATTTAGCTGTTTCATTTGCCTTTTATTTTCTCTTCTCTCATTCATTTCGTTCTTTTTCCTTGCTTTCATTGTTTCCCTAATTATTAATTCACCAACTGAAAAATTTTGCCCACTCACTATTATTATTTTACTCTTATTTATTTTTCATCTTACTCTCTCCGTTACAGTTTAGGCTCACTGTCTTCCCCCATCTCTCTCTCTCTCTCTCTCTTCTTCATCCGTTTTTAATCTTTTCAAAACAAAATATTGTTGCTCATTTTTTCTTTCTCCAAACACAATTTTTCATAACTCTTTTTCTCCCTCTCCCATGTTCCTCACCTCACACCATCATCTCACCAATCGCCCGTAACATCATTAGCGAAGCGTGCAATAAAAGTATGGAAGCGCTAAAGATGAACTGATTGTAAGGTTAAATGTCGTCTGCTTTATTAACCTCGCAGTGCAATCGTGTGTGAAAAGGAAAATTCCAGAAAATGTAAATATAATATATAACCCCTTTCATTTTCTCATTATGAAAGGAGAAAATATGGTGCTGTTCTTCTTGAAAATATTTGTTGAATGTGATTATTCAATAATATTTTTTTGCCCTCCTGAAGGCTGTAGTACGTTATTGTATTATACCATATAGATTCCTCCTCAAGTTCACACTTTTGTTCATATTAAATTTACTATGTTGATCTGCCCCTTTTAGACTTGTTTCCTACCACCTTCAAAACCAAACACTTTCTAATCCAATTTTCTAATGTATACCTTAATGATATGAGTATTACTTCAATCAAAATGTTCTCTCTCTCTCTCTCACTCTCTGGATATATATATAACATGTTTCTGTATTTATGAATGTATGAATGGATTTACATATGTATGTGTAAAGCCGTATATTTGTTTATCTCCCGATCAACATATTAATGCTTATCTATATATCTATCTATACTTGTATCTAGTTTCTCCTACTTGATTATTGAACGTCTGAATTATTGAATTCTAGACGATCATTTATATTTTGTTTGCAGTTATGTATCCTACGGTGATTTTACCGTGGCTCATTTGCATTTTTAACGATTGCTACATGTATTTCCTTTCATACTTATAAATATAATACATACCAATTTCACACATTTACTTATCTCCGCTTTTCTGAGCATATATAAATATGATTCCTCTCCTCATTTTCGACTGTCTATTGTTTTACATTCAGGACTCATTTCTTAATGTTTTTATTTCTCACCCACTCAACATATTCACCTACATCATTTTGTGAATCTATTTTTGAACTGCGGGATCTCAGTAATGCATTGGGTTTAAATATTAATGCACTACTATTTCATTTATTCTCATATATATATATATATATATATATATATATATACAGACATTTCAGGGGCGTTCCAAAGCTGAATTCATGTGTATGATATTGAAATACCTTTTGTATTCCTGCTGCTGATATTGCGAGCAGTCAAACCTACGTCTCAAGCCGTTCAATAGATTAAATCATATATCTATTTCAAAAATTGTATATCCAACACTTCTGAATGGCTTCAATTATTAAGACAGTGCGATATTATTCTAGGTAGATTTATTTGATATTAGAATCTCGGTGAATGCTTACCTCGAGGATTTATCTTTGACTTCTATATTTTATATTCTATAAAACACATCATCTCAATGCTTAACGAGGTGCGTTTTTCTTATTTTTACTAGCCACCTACAGGATTTTAAAACACAATAACGCAATCGTAATAGACATTCGGAAAAGTACATGGAGCTTCGGAGAGAATACAAAAGCGTCGAAAAATTAAACAAAGGGAAGAGGGAATAGGAAAGAAACATGTCCTAGAGAAGATGCCAGGAGACTTAATAAAGTAAAATCATACCATCTTCCATCGTAGGGCTTTGAGTCTATAGGCAAAAGTCTATTGACTTCGTTTATTTTTTGGACGCTTTTGTAGTCACTCTGATAAAGTTCCATGTACTAGTTCCAAAATCCTATAAAGATGAAGAATATTATAGTCGTAATTCTTTCGTAGATACAGAGTGGCAGTGGAAGCGGAAAAGGCTGTAAGAATTGTTATGTCACAGAAATGTCATACAATGTTTTGTATTGGAAAATCATTTACAGATGTGGTCTAATTGATTTGCTTGTTGATCCAAAGTTTTCTCCATTTTCTGACCATTGAAATTTGATGCCTGATAAACTTTTGTTCATTCTGTTGTTATCTACGAATATAGTGTGCCTGCATACCCATGCCAATAGATAATACAGGTAACTGGTAACGATAGTAAATACGATAGTAAATACATGGTTTCAGTTTCATCTTGAGCACGTGTCTTCTACTTTAGCTTCACGCCAAGTGAAGCCTTGTGAGTTGATTTGGTAGAGAGAAATTGAAAACCTACCGTAATATGCATGTGTGCTTGTCTACCCGTCTTTTTGTCTGTGTTTGCACCCTACCATCGATTGAAACTAATATAGGTGTGTTTTCATCCTTGTAACTTAGCGATTCGGCAAAAGCACTTGGTAGAAAAGAACTCGTCTTAATAATATAAGTGCTGGGTTTGACTCTTTCTTCTAACATTCCTTTAGGGTGGTACCCTAACACGTCCGCAGTCTAATGACAAACGAATAAATATGTAGTAACTCAACTTGTCATCTTCATTTTTTTGAGCAATTTGCAATGTAAATCACTGACGATTATGTAATTTTGGTTTCAGACATAGTATGCAAACTTTACGCTTAGTAAGCAGTACAAATATTAGTGTTCACAAATCTCTTTTCCTCAGCACACAAGTATACACACAAACACACATAGATACGGACCACTACATTCGTAAATTTATACACACACACTCACACACCCACACATGTTTATATATATATATATATATATATATATATATATATATATATATATATATATATATATATATATATATAATGTTTGGAGTGCAAACATCAAATTCTAGTCAACGATTTATATAACACTTCGCTTCCATACATTTGATCCATACATTGGATTCAATACATTGATAAATATGACCATGGCATTTAACATATAAAGAATACATACATAAAAACTTTAGAAGGCAAACATTTTATAATCTACTAAAAATGTATATATATATATATATAACGGCCTACGAAGAAGGTATATACAATCGACTGAAAATTCTAAGGCGTGTCACGCAATGAAAAATCTAAATGAAATAAAATAACAATCAACTAAAAAAATTTCTTACTCACCTGAATTTGAAATATGTCAAAAAATTTTATTTCATAAAGCCAAGGTAGGCTGGAGTCTAAGAGCGTAAAAGAGTACCAGAAATTCAAGTTAAACACATGTATGACTATTTCGGGAGTTCACTGCAGCGGTTCGATTACGAGTTAAGGTGCATCTCGGCAGTGACTCCCACATCAGAATGAACAGGTATCTCAACTATTAGTTGTTCACGGGAATTACAAAACGTCTTCTTACCTGATGAAAAGATAATAATCTATCTTAAGACCAGTCCAAATTTTGTAACACGATTTATTTTCTTTTTTATGTGTTAGAAAAGTTGAACTGGTCCTACGATAGATTATTATCTTGATTTGTTCTCTTATAAATGCTTGTATTTTTAATCTCTGTCTCAATTTCATTTGAGCACTTCTTTTATGCAAAAATCATTTTGTCGAGCAACAGGTCATTTTAAGTTAAGAGAGCTCCGCGTTTTTATGGATATGCAGTTGAGTTGATGTGAGGGCTGAACTGTCGATGTATGTGCATCTATTCACATAAGAATCTCACATAGAAAATTTCTAGAATGTTATACAAATATTCACCGTGCCTCTAATATCTTGGATTTGTAGAGCCTGCGTTTATTCGTTTTGCACTTCCTCTGTGTAACCGAATATTTTGTGTAAATTTATTGGTGCATAATATAATGCACTTATGTTGGTATGTACAATTCAGAATTTATATTCAGATGACAAAAGCCGCATGTTCCGCATTTGGTCGCCATAAATGTTGTCTCTGTATGTTTGTCTGCAGACATGCATGTGTATGTGTGTATGTTTGTAGGTAATAATACATGTATTTATATGTAGTAATGTATATGCTGAGAAATCTGTTGGAAGTACTGTACTTAGAAGATGTGTTATATTGAGATGCTTTAATGTGCACCAGGCCTTACAGAGAATCTTAGAAGTGCTGTTTTAATCCAGTCTCTCACCTTGTAAACAAAGGTAGATGCGTGCGTCTACATCTACATGTACTTACGCACTTCTTTGCTTGTCCTTGCATCATAATGCGGGACTTTGAAACACAAATGTGACTGACATAGACACAGTCTCAATTTCCTCTTTAATAGTGAATTGTGAGTTGTTAATATAGGATCGTTCTGCCAATGTTACATAAGTTTTGTTTAAATGTAACAGAATTTACAATAGTACCAATATAGTAACATAATAGTAAGGGCGCAAATAAGAATAATTTGAACAATAGATATATCAAGAACAACGAAAACAGCAACGACTTATATACATCTAGTAACTGAATTATTTCACGACAGTACGTTTCTTTCTTTCACTTATGTGTTGTATCATATAATCCAATATTAAAAAGTCGTAATTAATTGCACTCAGAAATTCGTAACCTAATGAGTCTATTGACAAGTGCCAAGGCGGTAATCTATATCGAATAGAAAACCTCTTGTGATCAACGATAAATTGTCCAAATTGTTTGTCTCCAGAACATTATACATCTATCAAAAATAAGTATTTAACACTTATAAAAGATATTTCTCTTGCCAAGCCGTTAATAATACGAAAGATTAATATTTAAGTATTCGTTTACGACAACAGGGGTTCGTATTTGGATATACAGCAATTCTCTAATCGTTTTATTGTATGTTGTTCTATCAAAGCTAACATCTTTATTTGATGTAAACTACAATCAATTCTCACAGAAACTCGAACCAAAATAGCATCAAGATATAAACAACCTAATCGATTGCTGCTGATAATATCTAAGCGTTAGAGGTTACTAATATTCTGTCAGGAAAAAAATACACGGTTTCCTTCAAAGGAATATATATTACTGCTTAAACAACCTACTATACATGAACATGATATGAAAGCCACTCGTAATTTGTACAAAATCTTAAATTGCATTTCCATGTGATGCGCAGCTGTAGAAATGCCACTGTCCTTCTAGTTTATAGTCATACTGGGAACAGAGGTAAACAGATGTTGGCGTACCCCTTATAATTTAGGTTGTAAAGACCTGACGAACCTTATCGTTATGCGAGTGAGCCAAGCTGCGCATATCTGTTTACGATAAATATGGCATATCATAATATTAGTTAGAAACAACGCAATCTTTAAAATGACCACATAATAATCTCAAAACGGGTTTTGTAGCAAATTAGTGGATCGCCGGAATTGATTGAACGAAAAAGAAATTGTAATGATTCGGGGAAATGTCGCAAAGAAAACGATATATAATTCATCTGTAAAGCAGTGCACAACTTTCATGGAAAGCTTTTCGAAATCTTAGTGTGACATTTGTGTGTCAATGTTTAAAAATAGGTTGAAAAAGATGTCGACGACTGAATTCATATTTGGCTCCAATAGTGGTGCAAATTTCAAGTTTATTGTCGATATCTCATATGCCCTTGTTGATGTTGTTCATGAGACATGAACATTTCAAAAGGGTAACAATTGTATTAAATTATATCATATCGTAAAATATTGCTGGTAAGTGGATTTTCATTCATTGCACTTGTGAAGTAATTATGTCAGATTGCATTGTGGACAGTAGCATTATCTACTATTCATTTCATGCCACAATGACCTTCGTGTAAGTAGTCAAGATTTTAAGTTGTAATATTTTCGGAATGCTTGCTGTAGAACAATTTGACAGCAAAATAAATATTTCTTTTCCTGATACTCAATTACGTCCCGTTATTCTAGAGATTTTTTTTTAATATTTTCATCTTCAACTTTCAGTTTTCTCCAGCCACCCATTATCGACATTTATTTAAAAACTCAAATAATATCATTATCAGATTTTATAGCTGATTCGATTTTAAAAAAAAATAACTGGCATTGAACCAAAATTTGATCAATGATTTAATACATTTATTCTTTTTATGACTTTAGTCAAAATAGTAATCAGGTCTGATCGGTTGCCTTGATAAGGTATTAGAGTTTTGTATTAATACGAAGCTTTCGACGGTATTGTATATTTAAAGGATGTCAATGACATTTTCCGACGTTACAGTATTTACGATGGAAGTACAGATATATTTTTATCCAGTGGGTGTATGTGGATTGCTGGCTTGTGATAGGCGTTTAATTGAAAATGTCGTCCATGTATGAATTTGTTCTATTCACGTAGACTGAAAATGATGGCATATCTAGTCCTACTTTATTTATTTGCAAATATTGCTGTTGGTTCAATGTTTTCATGCGTGAGTGAATGGAAGTTGAACTGAAATTACACATTGGAATAGAAATGCTTCCACACCGACAAGAAACACATCTGCAACGAAAGTTTGTGGTACATTGTGCATTACAATCTCTGCGTATTTAATTTATTTCACTTCAATTCATTAACAATCCTCTGACAATGTAATGGTAGTTAGTTTTCGTTAACTCGTAGAAATGTGCCGTAAGATTTTATTTGTATTTCATGAATATGAGCTAATATCTGACTTCTCAAGCAGATCCGGAAAACGTATTCGCAACTTATGATTAGTAATTTCTGATAAGATTGGTATTTTTCCGGTTGATATTTTCCAGTTTGCGTTGATGCAAGATATTCCAGTTCTCCAAAGAGAAATGGTATTGTTCTTTATGGTATATAAGTCATAGTTTTGTAACCGTTTAAATATTTATTCAAAATTATTCACATTGTTTCCACAGGTCGTTCAGATGGCGATGACATTATTCATTTATCCAAGAATATTTTTTCTCACTATTTCACCAAGAAGACGCAGAATCTATGACATATATTAGAATCGTGAATGGGATACGTTTAAAATTTTAATGACCATATAGCGTGTTTATCACGCGTAAATTTGTGGTTCTTCTGACAGTTTGACTGGTAAAGATGTACATTTTAAAATTAACTGCGAAGCGTTTCTCAACGTTTCAGCTTGTGACGTAATCCATCACGTCCAGGTATTAGATAGTGACATTCTACGTTAGTTTTGTTTTGATTTATTTCAATACGGTCATTAGATTTGAATCTTACAGTTTGGTTTCAATGAAGCGGTAATAGATGAAGATCAGATGCTGTAATAGGATGGTTCTAATATACCGTCTCCTGCTCATTTTCTAATTATTCCTTTCTTACCCAAGTATCTGGAGATATTTTGGAATACTTAGCGCATAGATAGATGCAATAACATTATTGAACTTTAACAACAGTGGCATTAACTTCTTTAAACCAATTCATTCCGAATAGCTCTAACTCCATGTCATAATCGAATACAACAACTCTTAAGTTTAGTCCCAATTTTAATGTTTAATAGGCATTTTCCTTTTCTTACAGTATTCGTAGAGCTACAATTGTTTAATTGTAGTGATATAATTTCTGATAGGGGAATCCCAATAATTCTGACAACGTTTCAGTTAATGAAAGTCCACCGCATGAAATGTATCTAATTAGAATGTAGCTTATCTGCTAAAATGTAATATTTGTCCATCGCTCCTAGATATAAATATTAAAGAGTGAAGGAATTCACTATCACTTTTTGTTTATTCGGTTCATATATATATAATATATATATATATGTATATATATATATATATATATATATATATATATATTATATATATATATATATATGTGTATATATATATATGTATATATATATATATATATATATAATATATATATATATATTATATATATATAATATATATATATATATAATATATATATATATATATATATATATATATTATATATATGTTATGCCGACCAAAAGTTTGAGTTCATAATTTCGGATTGCAACCGTGGATACATCCACTAAATCTCCCATTTTTCCACATGGTTTATACGTATTTTCCTCATTGGATAATCTTTCGTTTCTGTTGTGTAAGTCGATGACATAGAATATTAGGTAATGTTAAATTCGTTGGTCACTGATGTAGTAACCTTGTGTTTGTGTTCAGCTTTTGTACTACAAACTGTAGATTTGACTACAGTTCATAGATCATAGAGAGAGGGAGAGAGAGAGAATGGGGAAAGAGAGAGAGATGTAACATATTTCTGCAAGTTGCTTCATCGTGACAATTCGGCGGCATTATCCGTTTAATACAGGCGATGTATGAATTGGCGGTTTCATACAGGCGATGTCATTTCGGTTAAAAAATATGTTTTGTCCATATTGTCATGCTTTCATTCATAAAAAATATTAATTAGTAACAGTCAGAATGTGCAGGGATCTTCTCAAATTCTTAGGGAAGAAAATTTGAATTATTATGCTGTCTGTTTTATGACCCATCCTCTTAAATAAATAATATCTTTACTCGTCAACAACCGCAATTGTATTCGCTTTACATTTTGAAATAAAGTCCTAAGTTATGATTGCATGTATGTTTGAACTCATCTGTAGACTAATAATGGGTTTCTGAAATGGTACAGATATGTTCTTTTATATGTTGTGGGGAATTCAGCATATATTCTATTTGATTGTTGTAAATGCATTCTTACTCCTTCGACTGAAGAAATGCTGACGATATTTTAGTGCTTGTCATTCGAATTAACTTTACAAAGGATTTTACAAATTATTTCGAAGTAATATTCTGTCGCAAATAATGGATAAAAGTTAAGTGAAGATAAAAGCAAACAGTAATATTTATGGAATCTGCTACAGGAATAATTTTGAAGTTCACACTCAAAACTCTCTCTGTGCCAAAGAAACTTTATCCAATAACGGAAATGATGGTCTCAATTGGAAACTACAATGCGAAAACGATGGTCTCAACTGGAAACTGCAAGCAAAAATTGTTTTTGGTAATGTGTATATATTTGTACTAATTTAGTTGTACCAACAAATATAGCATTATTGCTATAACACTTTTACATTACGTTCCTCTTTTCTTTTTTAGAAATGATTCTTTTAGAGGATATTATATCGTGAAATCCACTGCCCTCTTGACAAATAAGGAACAGGCGTGCACCGCACAGGTTAACGTTCATTCATTTAATTCAACTTATGATTTTGTTAAACGCAAGAGTCATACAGATATAGAGACACCTCATATGATTTATTATACATAAGCTCTTTGATACATACTTCATTTCTGGACGGGCAGTATTTCACAATTATTTCGATATCTTGTAATGGTGAAGATTGTTCGTAACAAAATGATGTATCATAGTAAGATTAATGAATAAACCATACGTTCCGCATAGCAATTGATTGAATGCAAATTGTTAGAACTGAGGTCTCGAGTGGTTTATAGTTCATGCTAGATGGTCCTCCGAGAATGAGAAATAACTTTATAATATATGGCGATTACACTACATGGATGATGAATTCTTCAAATGAAGGATGCATAAAACAGTCATTGATTTGTTTCTATGTTGAGAATATATAATCAAATTTAATGTGCAATTTAATACGAATTCTCTAAGTTAGGTTAACTACAAAGAACAGTAAACTGTATCACATAAATAAATTATATATATATAACATTATGTTATTTTATATCATATTACAATATAGGATATTAGTGTAATATTTCAGAAATAATTGTGTAATACACTACAATTTTACTACACAACATGCGATAGGAAACATTTCAGGTATAACAAAGGACAGGGATTCCTAATGTGGTGTAGTGAAACACATTTTGTTTGCGGCTACTTCAAGAAATATTTGTCTTAAATTTATTTTATTTTCGTATACTTTGAAACTTTGTCTTCTTGCCCGAAATTATCAAATAGAATATTCTAGTAGCCGCTCAATTATTAAAGATGCTATTTGATATGATTTTGAAATTTGTGTTATAGCAAAGTTGTCTGTATGTATTGCTTAATGGGATTTATTTTCTATATGAAATAATAGAACTTCTTTATTTTATTATCGTTTCCATAACATTTCTATGTGTGTTCGTATGCTATTTAAAAATATCGAAGATCATGCAGGCAACTAGTTCTTGATTCTCCTCGTTCTTTTTCGTATTCATAACAACGTTTCATTTACATGAAACCCTCTCGCAGATTCTTTTGACCCCTTCGTGTGTACTCTTACTCTTTTACTCTTTTAATTGTTTCAGTCATTTGACTGCGGCCATGCTGGAACACCGCCTTTAGTTGAGCAAATCGACCCCGGGACTTATTCTTTGTAAGCCCAGTACTTATTATATCGGTCTCTTTTGCCGAACCGCTAAGTGACAGGGACGTAAACACACCAGCATCGGTTGTCAAGCAATGCTAGGGGAACAAACACAGACACACAAATGCACACATACACATATATATATATATATACATATATACGACAGGCTTCTTTCAGTTTCCGTCTATCAAATCCACTCACAAGGCTTTGGTCGGTCCGGGGCTATAGCAGAAGACACTTGCCAAGATGCCACACAGAACCATGTGGTTGGTTAGCAAGCTACTTACCACACAGCCACTCCTGCGCCTATTTTAGATGTTAATCTTAAAGGTTAATATTTGGGTCTAGTGGGGTCGAATTCTTTTTTTGATGGGCATAACAAACTACTGATAACAAACACTCAAGTGGTATTTTATCGTGCAGTTCTCCAGCTGCCTAAGGAATGAAATTAAAATAAAAATAATGAAAGAAGAACGTTGTGGCAAAAATAATATCATGACTTCGCCGTATATCTAAATGATGTACGTAACGTAGAGAATATCACCTTACTAGAAATCCCAGCGAAGTAAAACCGTATTAACTGTAGAATATATGAGATCAATAGACCTATAAGTAAAAAAAGTAATAAATATTATTAATTCCATTATATATAATGCCATTTCCGTTTTATGTATTTTACATAGTTTTGTTCAATTTCTATTTTATTTCACCAACAGATTTTCACTTATATATCGTTAACTGGGTTAATTCAATAAAAATTTTATATACGTATCAGAGAACGGCTTACGTGTGAAAGTCTGAAAATACTTGCATTGTTAAAGGAAGAATTTGAAGTTATAACATATGAAAAAATGGATAATTATGAATATATTAAAACGAACACATTATCTCAATATTCAAAAGAATGTAACTGTGAATTAGGTATTGTATAGACGAATAAGAATAAATAACGGCATTTTTTCTAACACTCAACAAAATATGATACAATATAATACAATATATCGCCTGACATTTTTATTTATATTTAGTGTTGGATATTTTTAGTGTAAATCACACATATATATTTTTAATACATCTTTAAATATAACTTATGTAATTCATATATAGGTATAAAAATATTTAGAGATTTCAACTATAGATGTATACAAAGATATTGACGTGTGTGATGTGTACACAGCTCAGGTGTTCGTCACTCAATCGTTTATCTGTACATAACCCCACAGAAGATTTCTCACATAAAAGTTGCAAAAATTGAATTCTTGTTAGAATGTTTATGATAGAAATAGTGAAATAGATATGTGTAGATGAGTTAACGCATGCCAACTTATCTATAAACTAAAATAAGGAATATTAATTCTATCTTCCTAATTGCACATTGTTGACAAACTTCTATAAAACATACATATCTAGAAAATGGTCTTCGCCTTTAGATTAGTATAACATTGAAAAGAAATGCCAGTAGCTTAAGACGTTTCTTTTTATACCACCTCTATTCAATGTAACTTATCAAGTACTAATGAAGACTTATAATCTAAATCGGATATAGAAGTTACAGAAAATATAAATTGTAGTGCAAATGATACTCCCCTTCCCACGTGACAAAGTGGTATGACAGCTACTATACATTCAGAAAGTCAATAGTGATACAGTCGTTGTACGAGTTCTCAGTTGGAATCAGTGTATTCGAAAACTGTTGCTACTTGGAGTCGTCCTTCTGTATTGGTAATTTTCGGAGTGTTTGAATATTTTGTGCTGCTTTGCAGTCGTTTGTGTGTCTACGGTTGTTTGTTTGTGCTTTCTCTTCTCGTTAGAGGAGAGATGGCTGAGTGTTATTCAGATGTAAGTGAATCAGATGTGAAGTATTAAGAACTGTCGTCCTCTGAAGAAGAGCTTGTGGAAGCTGTGAAGAAGATGGACAGTGTTATAAAGGAGAGAAGTTTTGCGTAGGTGACAGAGGTGCCAAAGAATTAGGTAAGACTCAAAAACTTTAAAATACTTTGAAAAATGTTAAAAAAGGAAGGTGATGACGTGAAATTGTCACTACCACAAGAAATACTATAAAAAATTGTAGAAAAAAAGAATTGTGCATAAAGTCTATTATATGAAGGAGAAACAATTGGTAAATGAACCGACAGACGAAACTGAAAAGGCATTGAGGTCCATCTGGCAAGACTTAGCATATCTCGTCAGAGGAGGCCAATACGGTACTGCTGAGGTATATTTCAGGAACAAAGAAAAAGCGAAGGGAAACTCTGTAAAATCGATGAAAACAGAAAAGGTTGTTGTGTATATGTTTCCGAAAAATCCCGAAAGTTATGGAAACTTGTTTAAGGATCTATCTTGATGAGTTGCAAAAGCAGAAACAACAACTCAAAGAACAAGAAATACAACAAATGTTACAGTCACAAATGCCGCAAATAATGCAATTTGTAACACAACCGGAAAATACGTTTTCGCCAGACCATCTAGGAAATTCATAAGGGAATTTAAATATGACACGGAAGAAGGAGTCACTTCCGATGCATATTACCTAAAATTTGAACAAATTTTCGAAAAAGAATACCAAGATTATGCGGATGGAATGGATATGTGTCTAATTCTGAGGAAACTTGTGACGATAGAGCATGAGAAATACTGTAACTTTATACTGCCTAAAAATGTTTCTGACGTAAATTTCACGGACACAATTGACATTTTATGTAGGATGTTTTGTGAAAACATCGTTGTTTGACACATGGAAGTTTTTTTAACACTAAGAAAAGCGATGACGATGATCTATTTAGCTGAAGTTTCCACTTCATATTGGCTGCAGGATCGTGAGCGCAGGGGGTGAGCCTTGGAGTATAAGAAGTAAAAATGTGAGGAATCTAGGTCTGGTCTATAGGCCTGAGACATCAGTTTAATTTCCGCCGGTTCCTGGAGTTTATTCTGGGTCGTGCGAGCGGTATGAAGTCTTGCATTTTCTTCTTCCACAAGAGCTCGATTTCTGTTAACCAATCAAGCGAATTTTTGAAGTAAAATAACATACATCAGCTCCGGTTGTTCGCAGTACAGACTGGCGTCGATGAATCAACTGTTCAGAAAGTACTCGTAGTTAACAACTCGTAATTCCACAAGACGCAGAACATCACCCCGCGTTCGAAACGCCCATGTTTGGTGTCAGGATCACAAAGCTGAACCTCACCTAACCACTGCTTATGCAGGATAGGAATGCGCAAATATTTCCTTCGGTTTATCAATAGTGCCAATCCACTATGGGAGAACAAAAAGACTGTTGATACATGCTTGCGAGGACATACACACCTCGCAAATAATCAGCGAAAGCAAGTGCGGATTACCACATCGTAACCATTTACTAGGGACAGCCAGCACTCATATATGTGTGTGTGTGTGTGTGTGTGTGTGTCTGTGTGTGTGTGTGTAAAGGTATTCTAATGTTGTAAGACTATGTTTCTGAATAATGTTCTAAATCACAGGGGAAGAGGTGATTTTACTTACATTCTTATATTCGTTTTGTGCAGGTTCGAATATTGCAAACTGCAGTATTCGGGTGTGTTAGGTCTGTGATTCAATATATTGACAAAACTTATTTTGAAATTGTCCACATTATCTTTCGGGGGAACATTCACGTAAAAATCGATAGAAATACAGATGAAAATACAGTTAGTTAATAAAGCCAGAAAAAACGCAGACTTTTATTTCTGACGTTATTAAGTGGCATCTGCTTATGCAAAAAAGGAAGCTGAATATTTTTTTTTAATGCATTTTGACGTATTGTATAGAGAATAATTTATAATTTTTATTCTCGTCTTTGCGTATGGTCTTTTAGCACATGTGTACATTTTTACTCTGTTTCCTGGCCTTCATTGCTTTCCTTAACTACTTCTATTATACACGCGTCGCCTTCTTGTCTAATGAATTATTTTGTTTCGAGGTGAGATGAAGCAAAAAAGATAACATCGAAGTTATATGAACACAGAACGGAAAGGACAGTACGGAATGCAGCTTTTTTTTCTGTAAGACAAAGTTTCTGTCTAATCTGCTTATGCGTTCCATAGAGCTATGTGTTTCGTAAACAATTTGCATCTATAAGCGATTTCTTTTAATTTTGCCTTCGGCTTCTCAGCATCATCAAAGTTAAACTTACCATTTGAATATTTAAGCACAAAATTAATTTCGTATTCGTCTTTGACGTCTTTATTATGCGAGAAGTAAAATTTCTTAACGTTGCCTTCATCGGTTCTAACCATAGCCTGTATCATGCGAAGTTAAGATGTTACTGCAATAGCTTTGAAATTTCCACTGATAATTTTCATCTTTGCGCTAAATTTGCTTTATTTGGAATCCGTTTAAAATGCAATCCTCTTAGTAGATCACCAATCATTATTTCAACAATACGCCTACTACCTTCAGTTTCATATTCAATTCCAGTGTATGTGTATATACATATATATATATATATATATATATATATAGGCGTAGGAGTGGCTATGTGGTAAGTAGCTTGCTTACAAAGCACGTGGTTCCTGGTTCAGTCCCACTGTATGACACCTTGGACAAGTGTCTTCTAATATAAACTCGGGCCGACCAAGGCCTTGTGAATGGATTTGGTAGAGTGAAACTGAAAGAAGCCTGTCGTATATATGTATACACATGTATGTGTATGCTTACGTGTATGTATGTGTTTGTAGGCTTACAAAGAATATGTTCTGGGGTCGATTTGCTCGACTAAAGGTGGTGCTCCAGCATGGCCACAGTCAGATGACTGAAACAAGTAAAAGAGTAAAGATAGTAATTATATATATATATATATATATAGTAAAGAGAGTTGCCACACAAAAGTGGCATCTGAATGTTACTACTAGTTTAACCCCAGGCAGCTTCTCCGGAGTTAAACTAGTAGTAATATTCAGCAGCCACTCTGCTGTAGCGACTCGTTTTACTACCTAACATACATTACTACTTTATCTCTTCTTGAGATTTTATAACCATATATATATATTATATATATATATATAAAGTTAATCCAAACAAGAAAACACAGAAAAAAAAGAGAAAATAACACAGCAACGCGAGGACGTGGAACAATTAAAGTATTATTGACCCTCAGGAAAGAAGGGAAGGAGGGTTTAACGTTTCGAGCGGAGAACTTCGTCGGAAACAAGGAGAAGTAAAGATCCCAAGAAGGGAAGACAGAGGAAAAAATATTTTTGCTGGTGGTGCTCAAGAGATCACGAGGAAAAATCAAAACTAAGGAAGAACGTGAATCTCAAGTCATTTGAATAATTTAATTAGAATAAAGTGAATATGAAATTTTACAGCTTTTCTGGGATAACCCAAGAGGTTTGGTAGTGTGTCCGTGCACTGGGTATTCCGTCATCACAGAAAATCTATTACCATTTTAGACGGGGGAAATTTGCAGTTTAGAAGGCATAAAAGTTACAGTTTATAAGGAATAAAAAGAAGAGTAAAATAGTAAAATGGAAGAATAAGGAATAAAAGTAGATTCAAGAATATAGGAAAGAGAAAAATGAAGGTGCAGGTCTTAGTTAAAGTCCTAGGTACATCCAGGCAATATTTTGTCAATGTTATGAATGATGCATTCATATTGGAAATGTGCATGCACAGTGTGGCCCAAAAAGGGGGTTTACAGTTATCACGTAGGCACTTTATATTTATTTTAAACCATTTCATTACATTTAAATTCTTATCGTACACCTACCTAAATTAGCATCAGATAATGGTTTCATATTTTTTTTTATAATTCAAAGCTAAACAATTAATACATGAATGCGAAAGAGATTGTTGAATAATTGTTAAACAACTTTTGGGTCACCCTACAGAGCTGGAAACTACGATGGACATGAATGGGTTTTGTGAGTGGGCGTATGCGAGATAGAGATAGGAGAAATAATGAAATAGATACGAGAACGGATTAGAAAAGCAGACAGATAAAAAGGGAAAATGTGGATAAAATAAAAATAGAAATAATAAAGATATAAATGAAAGTAATGATCAAAATGTAGCTGGGTAAACAATAAGATAATAATTAAATAAACAAAAATAAAGGTAATGATATGTCAATATTGTTTGGGGATTATAGGTCAAACGTTAAAGTTTCAGTAGAGTAAGGGTAGAAGGCGAATCTAGGTATGGTTATAAGGATAATAGTTTAAAGCAGATGCTTAAAATTGTATTTCAAGCTTCATAGCAATTAAATTATATAAGATAAAGGATTAAGAATTAAACCGAAAATTGGAAATTAAAACTTAAATCTTTAACTTAAAATTACAAACTAAGAAAGCTAAAATCTAAAAACAAATATAAAGATTAAAAATGATTGAGCATAAATTAGCCAATTTCTAATATAGTAATTTTGATAGAGAGGTAGGCTAAAAAAGAGAGTACACACACAAATATATATGTGTGTATATATATATATATAATATATATATATATATATATATATATATATATATATATATATATATATATATATATAATATATATATATATATATATATAATATATATATATATATATATATATACATACATATATATACATACATATATACGTGCATTTATGCACATCGGCGTATGTATTAGACGAGCACATGCACATAGGTATACACACACACACACATGGACAAACATGGAGAAAAAGAAAGAAAGAAAGAAAGGAAAAATTGGGAAGAGAGAAAGAAAGCATAATGACTTTCAGTGATGCCCAAACTGCACTTGTCTTTTTTGGGGTCTTTTTTAAGGGGTCACCATCCTTAAACCCATTCCAGCGTAGGACTAAATAAATAAATGAATAAATAAATGGTGAATAGGAAGGGTATACCTCTTCTTAGTCTCTCTCTTCCTCTACCTATCTGTCGTTCTGTCTGACTATCCATCTATCTATCCGTCTATCCGTCTAACTATTGATCGACTTCCTTTCCCAACCCTTTTTTTCACGATCCCTTTTGATCAAAATTGTACCCAACCATTTGTTTATTTCCTACACTAAAAGAAAAACTCTACTTTGAATTTTGTCCCCTCTGTGATCAGCTCTGTGTGCCCAATAAAGAAACATATCTCTCGATCGATCTATGTATCTAAATATCTATCTATCTAATAGCGTATCTATCTATCTCTCTATCTAGCTCTCTATCAGCCTATCTATCTAAGTCTCTCTGTGATACACGATCCGTATTGATCGTTTTTCTTTGTGGGGTGGGGTGCGATCCCTTTTGATCGAAAACATACCCTTTTTTTTCTCCTCCCCAAAAAGAAAAGCTCTACTTTGTAATTTGTCTCCTCTGTATTCAGCCCTGTGAGGTTAATAAAGAAACATATCTATCTATCTACCTATATTCGTATCTATCCCTCTCCATTGTGATGGAAACTCACCCAACAAAATAAAAAGAATGTTCTCTTTTAAACGAAACCTCCTGGAGACAACTGTTTATTGAAATGAACATGCTGCACGTTTACAAAATAGTGTTGTATACCATGTGCAGTATTCACTGGCATACTACAATTCTCTCCTGCCTAAAATCGAAACCTCTTACCATTGGTACTCAAAGCTTTCAGATGCAGGAATTAATAATTCTGAAATAATGCTGCAAAAACATCTGTACCCAAGACACATATTGCAAAATACGATACTGCAACAATCTCAGTGCTTGCTTTCGGTAGACTTCCAAGTAAATTCACTTCTTTGCTGGTGAATTTATTTATGTTAATTATGCCTGCTGAAACTGTCACCAGATATAGACTAGATCTAGCTGTCTGTAGCCAAAGCGGATTAAGTATGCTAGTGTAGACTGTGATAGCAAAACTGAAACGAAATAATAATTAGTCTACAGATCACGTTTCTGATGATCTCTTAACCATCAAAGTCAGATTTTACAAATAGCATAGTAACAATGTAAAAATCTAGAGATACAACACAAGTATTATACTTGAAAGCGCAGTGGATATTATTGATTATAATCCTCTAGGAACACCAATTATTATAATTTAGCTTTATTATGATTATTTTGGATTGTGACTATTTTCTTCAAGGATACTTAATTAATCTCATATCGACTTTAAAACTCAACTATAGACGAAAAGATATTTCACCGTCTCGAAAGGCTGCATACAATTATGTCAATAAGTCATATATATATATATATATATATATATATATATATAATATATATATATATATATATATATAATTAATCAATATAGGGTGGCAAGGAAAATTTTGTAGAATTTTATTGCCACCAACGGCCCAGCGGGAAAAAAATTAAATAGTCATAGACCATTTTTAAGTTCAACATTAACAATTAAGGAACGGCCATAATAGACCATTCACCCACTAGAAATAACAGCCAAAGCTTCTACCGCAAATAAAGATCAATTCCGTAAACAGGAGAAAATTAAAAAAACATTTACCCTGTAATTTCTTGTACGGTATACCGTTTCATCCGTTGTTTAATGGTAAACCAACCTAATTAAATTAAATCAAGCCACTCTTCCATAAGCCCTCGGATTCATCAGCAAGAAATAGCTCTCGGGACAGATAATTACACGAGGCATCTCCAATCTTGCCAAGTCAATATCTGACCTAAAATTTTCAAATCGTCGCACTCGCGCCAAATTTATCGGCAGCAAATAAATATCAGCCGTCGATTCCATTACGGAATTAACCAAAAAATTCATAATTAATCAATATAGGGTGGCAAGGAAAATTTTGTAGAATTTTATTGCCACCAGCGGCCCAGCGGGAAAAAAATTAAATAGTCATAGACCATTTTTAAGTTCAACATTAACAATTAAGGAACGGCCATAATAGGCCATTCACCCACTAGAAATAACAGCCAAAGCTTCTACCGCAAATAAAGATCAATTCCGTAAACAGGAGAAAATTAAAAAAACATTTACCCTGTAATTTCTTGTACGGTATACCGTTTCATCCGTTGTTTAATGGTAAACCAACCTAATTAAATTAAATCAAGCCAATCTTCCATAAGCCCTCGGATTCATCAGCAAGAAATAGCTCTCGGGACAGATAATTACACGAGGCATCTCCAATCTTGCCAAGTCAATATCTGACCTAAAATTTTCAAATCGTCGCACTCGCGCCAAATTTATCGGCAGCAAATAAATATCAGCCGTCGATTCCATTACGGAATTAACCAAAAAATTCATAATTAATCAATATAGGGTGGCAAGGAAAATATTGATTAATTATGAATTTTTTGGTTAATTCCGTAATGGAATCGACGGCTGATATTTATTTGCTGCCGATAAATTTGGCGCGAGTGCGACGATTTGAAAATTTTAGGTCAGATATTGACTGGCAAGATTGGAGATGCCTCGTGTAATTATCTGTCCCGAGAGCTATTTCTTGCTGATGAATCCGAGGGCTTATGGAAGATTGGCTTGATTTAATTTAATTAGGTTGGTTTACCATTAAACAACGGATGAAACGGTATACCGTACAAGAAATTACAGGGTAAATGTTTTTTTAATTTTCTCCTGTTTACGGAATTGATCTTTATTTGCGGTAGAAGCTTTGGCTGTTAGTTCTAGTGGGTGAATGCCTATTATGGCCGTTCCTTAATTGTTAATGTTGAACTTAAAAATGGTCTATGACTATTTAATTTTTTTCCCGCTGGGCCGCTGGTGGCAATAAAATTCTACAAAATTTTCCTTGCCACCCTATATTGATTAATTATGAATTTTTTGGTTAATTCCGTAATGGAATCGACGGCTGATATTTATTTGCTGCCGATAAATTTGGCGCGAGTGCGACGATTTGAAAATTTTAGGTCAGATATTGACTTGGCAAGATTGGAGATGCCTCGTGTAATTATCTGTCCCGAGAGCTATTTCTGCTGATGAATCCGAGGGCTTATGGAAGATTGGCTTGATTTAATTTAATTAGGTTGGTTTACCATTAAACAACGGATGAAACGGTATACCGTACAAGAAATTACAGGGTAAATGTTTTTTTAATTTTCTCCTGTTTACGGAATTGATCTTTATTTGCGGTAGAAGCTTTGGCTGTTATTTCTAGTGGGTGAATGGCCTATTATGGCCGTTCCTTAATTGTTAATATATATATATATATATATATATATATATATATATATATATATATATATATTATATATATATATACATATATATACCTCTCTACATTTCGCTATATACCACAAACAACGTGCATGAATGCATCAAGTAATTAAGCTGACCATAACATTTTTTTACACTGTAAAGTAATATCACATCAAATACTCATACTAGGTAAACTACTTATGGGTCAGTATCAATTATGTACATCGTCGCAAGTTGTTTAATTTTTGGCTTTTTCAAATTACATTCGTAATTTCATCTCAGATATAAAAGAAGGGACAATCACGTTATGAATATCCATTACATTTTCGTTGACTTCAAATTTCAAATAAGCGAATTTGACTTCAAATTCGACTTCAAAGTTGAAGTCAAAACAATACTTTTGAAATTATGTTCCACCCATTTGTTCATCTCTCATTGGGCATGATATTTACGCTATATCTCTTTCTGTAGACCCACACAGACACACACATACACACCCACACAGACACACACACACACACACACACACACACACACACACGCATACATACATTCACTCTCTTACAGACAATGAAATTACAGAACAGTTCGCAATGTGGAAGATCATTATTATTGATAATAAGAACTGGAAATGATCCGTTTAAAACGAGAGCAAGTTATTTTGAAGTTTTCTTGAGAAGAAAATGGCAAGAGTTGAAAATATTAGCACCATGAGGAAGATTGGTTCGCGTATATTCAAATGCATTCTCTGAAGAATCTACTGTCGCAATCTTGTGAAACCTTCATAGACATAGTTCAGAAGTAGGAAGAGTGAAGGAGAGACAATGACAGAGTTGTGATTTAATATGTGAAACGCCTCCTTCATGCAAAGCCTGCAGGTTAAACGTTGTCCTCGGTAGGGAAGCCCTGAATCCAGTATAGACTATGATAGGTTAGAGGGTATATTTGCATTTTTGAACTGATGCATGTGGTTTGCGAGTGTTGTAGATTTACTATGTTTATCGTATCTAAAAGAATGGAGATGAGCTCTATTTGGTTCTTTTTTTTTCCTCTATCCCTTCTTCTTTGATTTGACCTTAAAAATAGATCCCAAATTTTAAGACGTTTAAAAAAAAAACTCTCGATACAATAACACATTTTACAAAATCTTTGCTTAGAATGATCGATTTTAAATACTATTGAAACTTACTCACAACCTCCAAGAATCTTATATATATTCCATTCTGCCTAAATAATGAACTACAGATACGATATCCCTGCATGCTTCAAGTCTATTTTCATCCCTCCACTTCACTGACGTATCCAGAATAACTATTGCCCAACCATTTTCTCACACCATCTCCGATAATGGGATATGTAAAATATCCCGGAAACAGCTGTAAAACCCATTTATAAATGTTCTAATATCTTTCACAACCTCGGATTTTTATCGCATTCTGTAGTTTGTCGATGCAGTGATATGGGTCATAATGATTACGCAGACATGACTACAAATCTTAAGCGAAATTTCTATATCCTTTCGTAACTATTGACAGTAATCGAAACAGAGATGAATTTGTGATTCTAATAACATGTGAATTTTATTATACGAAACACGGGAATACTCATTTTGGTACGAAAGACTTTCAGCTGAATATGTGAAATAACAGCCATCCAATAATATTAAGAGATTTACTAGTCAGTGACAGCGAAAAGGCCATGTGCCTCGCAATGCATGACTATGTCACACAAGTAGCTTTGCTTGCCTCCTGCTTATGTTCCCTCGTTGTTGAATTCAATTCTGTATATATTCAACACACACACACACACACAAAAGCACGCATATACACATAAAGGAAGTCTGAAAATTTCATGGTAGAAAAGAACATATGAATGATTGTAGGGTGAACGTCTAATGAACAGAAAGTGCAATTGGCAGCCCGTCTGCTCGAATTCAAATACAATTAAAATACACATGGGCATTTTCATGTAAACGGTCATAGCCGATTATTGAAGAAATATAAATACACACACAGACAAACACACACATAAAACACATACACACACAAACACGCACACTCAAACACTTTTACATATATGCATATGCAGTAACCACTGCATACTGTTATTAACAAATGAAGTTGGTTACAATCACTTATTATACACTCTCACACCACATATGCGTGTATATATATATATATGTATGGATGTGTTTTTGTTCGTATGTTTATACATAGGCGCATTTACATATGCTTATGTATTTATGCATGTATGTATGTGTAAGTATAGTAGTAATAACAATAATACTTGGATGGAATATTTAAACATTTTAATATGCATTCAAATGTTTATAAATTCCATCCAACGATTATTGCTATCATTACTATACTTATCCTACGTTATATCAGAATAGCAAGATGGGAGCCCCAAAAAAACTGGTTCACGAGTCAGCATTATTAAAATGTGGTCGGTATAATGGAAAATGAGCTTTAGTTGCATATTCAAAACGTTTCACGTAAACAAGTACAAAAGCTATATATGTATATGTATATATACATACACACACACAACCAGACACTCAAACACACATCCCCCCACACACACCTATATGGTGGGGATGCAGACAAACAGACTGACAGGCAGAAAGACGTGTGTGTAGGCTATTTAACTGTATCGGAGAGATAATGTTTAAGAGTATTGAAATTGTATTGGAATGCCAGGAGAAATCTTGCTATTTGCACTCTTCCGTGCACTTGACTTTTCTCGTATAACCAATTATATACTGTCGTCTATCAGTCACTCTTTGAAGTAGACTGTATATTGTTTATTGTGTTATTCTTTTTCTATGAATCGCCCGGATATCATAGACACCTACGTTTAAGAAATTATATGCTTGTGTTTCTTAAGAGTTAAGTGTTAACAATGAAGATCTTATTGGCGCAAGATGGTCTCAACATACGATTTCGTTCATATTCTGAATTCTGTAGTGACAAATGCATAAATCTAGTTATTATTTATTTACTAAGTATCCCGGGACTCTGTTCCCGATAGTTGCTTAAAGAGTTTATTTAAAAAAAATTTAATTTATTCTTTAGTATTTAAACGTAACTGGAGCCGTAAGCTTTCAAAGGGTTTATTACGTAAATAGTAGAATTAGCAAGGAGACATAACGTACGTCAAATACCAGCAAATATATTGTTTATCTTCGTCAAGAGAAATATACTTTCCGATTTCAACTGCCATCATGCCACTTCCCTTTTCAGACGAAATGGTTTTGCTATAACCCATAAATTGTTTCGCTCGTGGAGTGCAGCAATACGAATTTAATAACAGTGTAGTATGTATACGCTTGCTGTGTCTTTGTTTGAGATAATTAGTCGATCCTTATCTTTTAGTGTCAGCATACGAAGTACTGGAAAATTCTTTGAATTTCCAATCCTTGTTTAGTGTATTGTTATACAGTCATATTTTCAAATCTAGACGTATCAAGCAGCTCGCATGGAAAGATGTTGCTGTCTAGTTCTGACGAATAAGCATGTACTTGGTTCAAGTATAAGTGGCTTCAGTGGACCGTATCCAATAAGGTTTCGCATACCAAGAGAAGCATCCAACAACGTCCCTGTCTCTAAGAGTACTTTTCAAAAAGGAGTTACGATACGTAAAGCTTTTTTCTTGTATTTGTTCCACAAATATCAAGTGTCTTCTGAAGGTGTAGAATGTCTGAGGATGACAAAAGAAGAGTAAAATCTACGTATTTGTATACACTGAATAATAATTATATAATCTCACCAACAATAGATGTGTATAGGTATTTAATATATATATATGTGTGTATGTTTGTGTGCGTGTGTGTGTGTATATGAATAGATTTATGTGTTTGTGTGTGTATATATGTATGTGTGTGTATATATGTATATATAGAAATGTGTGTAAATCTATAAATAGTAAGTCTAGCTTTCTATTGAAAGATAGATAGATAGACAGACAGACACATTTATACAAAAATACATACTTTTGTGTATGCTATATGTATAAGACTCTAAATATGCACACAAGAGCTTGTTGTATGTATGCTTGGTAAATTGTTTTCAAAATATACACTTTATATTTTGTTGTTGTTTACCTTCTTTTTCATCATGCTTGTCTAAATGGAGTTGCTGTGATTCAATATATTCTAGTATCATTACAGCAGAGATAGTTATATAAATTCTATTCATTACTATTTTCATTGAACAAAAAAAAAGCTATATTAGAGGAATTGACTGTCTCACAATGCTCTAAAAGTTTCGCCTAAAGAAATGATACACCATGTTGAGATTCACAGTAATTCATGAAATTGCACAATAATTTAATTTTCGAATTAATAATTAATGCAAAAATAAGCTTCTTTATTTGCCGTTTGAAATCCAAATTATCGAGACAATACTAACGTTGCATGTCAATTTAACATCAATATTTCGTGCAGACCACTAGCAAAGTATATATATATAAATATATATATATATATATATATGTGTGTGTGTGTGTATATATGTATGTGTGTGTATATATGTATATATAGAAATGTGTGTAAATCTATAAATAGTAAGTCTAGCTTTCTATTGAAAGATAGATAGATAGACAGACAGACATATTTATACAAAAATACATACTTTTGTGTATGCTATATGTATAAGACTCTAAATATGCACACAAGAGCTTGTTGTATGTATGCTTGGTAAATTGTTTTCAAAATATACACTTTATATTTTGTTGTTGTTTACCTTCTTTTTCATCATGCTTGTCTAAATGGAGTTGCTGTGATTCAATATATTCTAGTATCATTACAGCAGAGATAGTTATATAAATTCTATTCATTACTATTTTCATTGAACAAAAAAAAAGCTATATTAGAGGAATTGACTGTCTCACCATGCTCTAAAAGTCTCGCCTAAAGAAATGATACACCATGTTGAGATTCACAGTAATTCATGAAATTGCACAATAATTTAATTTTAGAATTAATAATTAATGCAAAAATAAGCTTCTTTATTTGCCGTTTGAAATCCAAATTATCGAGACAATACTAACGTTGCATGTCAATTTAACATCAATATTTCGTGCAGACCACTAGCAAAGTATATATATATAAATATATATATATATATATATATATATATATATATATATATGTGTGTGTGTGTGTGTGTGTGTGTTGTGTGTGTGTGTGTGTGTGTGTGTATGTATAGGTATATATGTATATGTATATGTATAGGTATATATGTATGTATATGTGTATATGTATAGGTATATATGTATGTATATGTATATATGTATGTATATGAGTATGTATGTATATATATATATATACATACGTGTGTGTCTGTGATATGTGTGTATGTATATATATATATATATATATGTGTGTGTGTGTGTGTGTGTGTGTATATATATATATCTATATATATATCTGTATATAGAGAGAGGGGGAGAGAGAGGGAGAGATCGAAAGAGAAAAACTGAGAGAGACATATGTGCGTGTGCTATTGAGTGTGTAGTTGATATTTTAAGAGGTTCGCTAACGTTAAATCTGATGCATTCCCATTTAATATTTCTAATACGATATTAACAGTTCGTTGTTATCTATGCTCAATTTTTTTCATATAAAATTTAATGTGTCTATATAACATGATTTAGGTGTCGTTTTTACTGGAGAAAACTAGGAGTAGACGATAAATCGTTTTAATGTAGATTCACAATTGAAAGAAAATACCGTGTTCTCGCTTAAAATGGATTTTACATTAGTTCTTTTGTTTGTAAATTGCCTATCGTTCAAGTATTACTATTGTTGTCCTTGATGTTCTTATAATTTTAAAGCCTCTTCTACTTCTTCTTCTTCTTCTTCTTCTTCTTCTTCTTATTATTATTATTATTATTATTATCATTATTATTATTATTATTATTATTATTATTATTATTATTATTATTATTATTATTATTATTACTTGCGTTATTTGCATTTTACACAGTGGCAATAACAACCTATTTACTTTAGTTCATATCATGTAACTTAGCTTTATTGCACCTCTTTAGCATAATTGCTGAAAGAAAATCTTCTTTATGACATGTCGTGATTCTTTTGTAGTATAATGACATTTCCAGTTGGAATAACATTATAACATAACTTATTTTTCAGTGTCTGAATTTACTTTTATATCAACTAAAATATATGGTGTTTGAAGAATCACGAGTTGCAGACTAGGGAGAGCGACTAAATAACTTGTAACAAGTTAGCTTTCGTTTTCTATTCTGGTGCATTCCTCTAGACATGTGGTCGCTGTTGTTTGGCTGTTAATATTAGGTTCCAAGTAGGCCTTGGTCATGTATATTTGAAATCAGAAGTATTTTATTCCTCGTAGTCAAACTCTTTATTCCGCCAGTTTTTAACGTGCTCTGAAGTACCTAATCTAACATGCCCCTATCTAAAAAAATGAGGATTCTCAAAACATACGTGAAACTTCATAGAAAGGTTTTCAATAACTGGTCGTGTGAACATGTACCGTATAAAACATCATAACTTAACACCCTCCCCCCACACACACATATTATTGTGAATTATTTAGGCTGATATATTATCCTGGTGGATATTGATGAAGCTCTCAGTTATGTTCTGGATTGTGGCTGACCCCATTCATTACTATTTAAACGTCTATCACTACGATGAGTTCTTGCTAGCCATGTAAATTCCTAGGATATGTAATACCGAGTTTGCTTCACTAGACGGCGATATTATCTGGAGTGCTTATTAGCAATAATTAAAACATTAGAGGATATGGAGACTAGTGCAATTATTTCCTTTTATTTTACAATGGCATACAATCATAAAAATATGTTGTATCACATTTTAGCATAAAAGAAAATGTCAGATTGTAACATAAAAGGAAAGTTTGATTTTATTCATTACATGATTATAATAAAGCTTCAAAAATATTCGCACATGCAATCGACATTCATTACTGATTTGAAAGCATTAAAAATGTATATAACGGCACTTTCGGTGACTACAGAAGTAAACTAATTCCTATAGTTCAATTTGTTCCGAAGTGGATTACAGAGTAATCCGATAGACTAAAATATGTAGTGCTTAATTAATATTTAAGTTACTCACTAGATATTCTCTTTTACACTTTGTGTGATTCTCTGTAAAAGTTAACTTGACACAGTGATACACTTGTACGGATGTTTCAGAGAGTAGCACAATCTATCAAAGGAATTTACTTAATGCTTCTGTCTATTCGTTTTCTCACATAAAATGCTTCGTTGATCCTAGTCTACGATAAATAATGCGTGTCGAAATTACTACGCAGTCTGGCATATCCCGGTACATCATAATTTCAAAACGAACTTCGTAATCGCTTGGCCGTGATGTATGACTTTTGTATATTCGGACGCAAATTTAATAACTTTCCAGCAAACAATCTTTCAGAGGCGAACCCAAGTCGGGTGTTTTGATACTTCAATGAAAATGAGTACTCTTCTGAAGAAACATAAATGTCGGATGAATACAAGCGAAGAGAAAATAGCGTAGATGCAGAGGCAAGTTTGAATACTTTAAATGATTGTTATACGTGAGTGCAGAACATAGTGTGACAGGCAATTAGCTAACATCATTGCAGCGTAAACATACGTTTTCATTAGAGAGAAAGAGAAAGAATGTAAAAGTGTCTTTGCTAGAAATAGAGGAAATATTAGTCAATTTAAAGATTGTTTTAGCGTAAATCAACGAAGTGAATATGTGCGTGTCTGTGACAGAAAGTAACAATATTTGTCAATCGAGTTCGCCGGGTACGAAATGTGCTCGTATATAAGCGACAGAAGAATAAGAAGAAAGTGATACAATTCTACGCGGCAAACAAACAAAATATGATGGGGGTCGAAACAAAACACCCACACCTTGAAGAAGAAAAAACAAATCTTGATCTCACTCAACAGGCTTTATACCCGCTTAGAAAGTTGATTACCAACAAAAGTCATCGAACAACGTGGGGCGTGTATCGCTAACTGCTATAAGGAATACTAAATGTGGCAATATTGATGTAATGTGGATCTTTTTTTCTTAGGCGTTGATTTTGTGATATCGAATCTATCAAACGCTGTGTTCCAATAGTATTAATAAACATATAACTTGTCACTGGATAAGCTTACATTTGCATAGAGACAACATTTGCATAGTCAGAATATTATGTAATTGTGCACATTTATTAATTGTGTCACATTTGTATCGAATCAGGAAAAACTATTTCTCCGTTTCCACAACAGAGGTTTTCTATTCGTTTATAAATACTGCCTTTTCAAAATAACCTTTTACGATCTCCGCCAGTTTTAATGATAGTACGTTATTTCTATTGTTGAAGCGTTTAAGCTAGACAGTGTTTCTGTGAAACATCTATCTTATTTTATGTGATTTTTGTGAAAGGTAAGTGCAAGCAGAGCTAATGCCATACGTTCAAAGATTATGTATTATGATGGTTTCAAATGTTGGCACAAGGCCAGTGATTTTAAGTTAAGATGTATGCTGATTACAACAGCCACACTGTTCAGGTGAGACTTATTTTATCGGTTCTGAAAAGATGAAAGGTTAAGTCAACCTCATTGGAATTTGAACTCAGAACATAAAGAACCGATTGAATACCGCTAAATTTGAACATGACATATTGTCTTCTATCAAAGTATTGAAACTTGAATGGTAGATGGCAACCGAAAGAAGCTTGTTATATATATATATATCTAGGAGTAAAGACTCCCTGCAGTTAAGAATGAATATAGAATTTCACCCAGAAAGCCCCCCCACACACACACCGAGGCACAAGTCCGAGCAAGTTTGTGGAAGGCTAGGAGTCACCCATGCATACCAGTCTCCCATACCCATGTCGCTAATGTTATCGAAGGGAAAGGCTGATACAGATTCGGAGCGGTCACTCATTTCTACAGCCGTGCGAATTAGAGCAACGTGAAATATTGTGTCTTGTTCAAGAACATAACACACAGCCCGGTCAATGGATCGAACTCACTAATTCACGATTGTAAGTTCGACGCTCTAACCACTGAGCCATGCGCCTTCTGTATGCGTATATATATATATGCCTGTATGTGTGTGTGTATGTGTGTGCGTGTGTGTGAATATATATATATATATATATATATATATATATAGAGAGAGAGAGAGAGAGAGAGAGAGGCACAGAGAGAGATACATAGATAAAGAAATTAGAATGATGGTAGCCAAAAAAGCAGACACCTGAAATATAGCGATTCCACAATCTAATGGGTTTGCACAATGCCTTGGACATTTTTGCTATGTTATTTATACAGACCATGTCGATGAGAATAGAGCCTGTTTGTTTATATGCAATATTCATGTCCGATATTATATTCGGAGATGGAAACTAACAGTCTCTCT
>NC_042997.1:5790532-5810532 GCF_006345805.1 Octopus sinensis | reverse complement strand
CAATGAAAATAATAATGCAATACGAATGTATTAATTTCAGTAAAAGATAGCCCATAAGTGTAACATTATACATATAAAAATAGATAAATGGTACAACAAGGAAACATTATTTACTGAAAAATAGCAATCGTAATAAATCCGACGCTATTGCATAGCTTCACTGCGTATATACTAGCAAAGACGCGTCTGTGCAACAAACACGAAAAAAAATTGTCTTACATCTAGGAAGAACAATTAGACAACCTAGAATCGGACAACGTAAATGTTGGTGCCTTGTTGTACCATTTATCTCTCTCTCTCTCTCTCTTTATATATATATATATATATATATATATTATATATATATATATATATATATTATATATATATATGTGTATGTATGTATGCGAAAATGAGCAATAAATTGACTGGACGTATGCAGATAAAATGAAAGATTTTATTATTTTCAGAATGAATCATATACAAGGTGAAGATTACAGACGTTTATAGAATAGAAAATCTATCGAAATTCATTACGGCTTTCGTGGCACCTTGTGATGCCGCGTCAACCTCACCATTTTTGTTTTTTTATTTGTGTATGTTAAACATACAAATAACACTCTTCTAGTCAATATCCTAGGCTGAGGTATGCAGGACATGCAGTTTTTTAGCCAAATCCTCAAATTTAACATGCAGAAACAAATCATACAATGAGTATCGGTGAAATCCATAGGCGTTACATTCATATGAAGTTTGACCCATTATGAGGCTATCAGTTTGTTACGTTTCGGAATCATAACACATCATACTAGAAGGAGGTCGTATGAAATGGTATGAAATTATACACGTATTTCAATAATGCCATGATGAATATATAATTTATAATTAAAGGATGCTTGATTTAGACAATTAAGTTAGTAAGGAACCAATATTTGCCTGTGAGCTATAAATTCTTCCTCTTAAAAGGTAAAAATGAAATAATGATAATTAATTCTCTAAATATAATGTTTAGAAAATTAGAACCTGAAATAAAACATTTTTTGATATTGCGAAGCCATGAATAATGTTAGTAAAGCAAAGTAAAAAAAAAAATGACTAAGAAAAGAAATGCACATTCCAGCTGTGTTTCTGACCTTAGATGTCTATTACAAATGCATGAATAGCACATAAAACAGAAATATGTATACGAAAGGGAAGAAATAATAAATGTTATGTGAAAAAAATTATAAAATTACGAGCGTTTTTTAGTTATTACTGTAATGGAAAAAACAAAAACAGAGCAAAAAATTTCGTCTAAAACCCACAGAAATTGAACAGGAGAAAAAACGATCACAACATATGTAAAAAATAATAAATGAATCCTGTTTCTTGCTGTTATGTGTCTTTTCTTTATTACAAAATGACATGGGTTGCATGAAAACTTTAAGGTATAAAGCCTGAAGCAAATGTATATAGCTACATACTTCCGTGAATATTATCATTGCACACCCAGTAATGCTATAATTCTATTCAGAGCTAAAAGAGGACATAAAATGATATACATAAATATTCCTCAGCGAATTTTTGAACGACAAATAAAATGCTTCATATTTAGTTTCTTTCGCTGGTAAATTTGTTTCTTATAATTCATTTTCTTTGGTTTTGTTTGTTCGTCCCATTATCGATGCTGCAATTAAGCTATAGGTCATTTTCTTCTCTATTATATAAGAAATATATCATATACATTTCTTATGAAACAAACTATTTATATGCAATTTTCTTCCTTCTTCGTGTCAGAGAAACATTTTTGAAAAACGACTAAAATAACATAAAAAATGATCCATGTAGGATCGAGGAAAAAAAATTGCTCAACGTCAGGACTACCGATTTTCGAATATAAAATGACAGATATTGTTATAGGCGTGCTGATATACGTTGGTATTAAACGCAAGCACATTTGACCATTCTTGTGTAAGAGCTTCTCTGAATACACTCTAAAGCACACATAGACGCACACAAAGAGACGATTATACGCACGTAAGCACCCACCTCCCAAAGACACCAACACGCGTATGTATAAGTGTATCTCTCTATTCATGTACGTGTATTTATATAAAATTTATATATTTACTTACAAATATATAAGAATATATAGTCATATATTGATGCAGTTATAAACATATATATATATACGTCTATAGGTTATACATATATATGTGTGTGTGTGTGTATGTGTGATAGAGAGAGAGAGTGTGCGTGTATGTATACACATATAGGTACGCACACACCACTCACACATATTCTTATATGTATATGCGTATGTGTAAATATCTTATCCTTTATACGGGTATCACTACACGTATAATGCAAATGATATATACACTCGTGTTATATTTTCACATTAATGCTGTGAATGAAGAACATGGTAAACAAACAAAAAAACACTCACGCGGCAGCTTAATTACGTTATGCACTGTTTTGAGCAATCTTTCAGTCTCTGATACGCAATAGCACATCCTTGTGAGTAAACTTTACGTTACACGTATTTATGGTTAATCAATGGCATATACACTAATCTATCCAGCTGGAATTTTGTGAAGATTGTGGTATTTTATATTGACTCATTTTTCGCAGTATACAAAATACAGAATTGCAATTATAATATTGCACTTCGACCAGTTATTACAAGATTATTAACCCACAACTGTATGCATAAAACATAGATACAATATCCACAAATATCGATGTATATCTGTATGGGAATAATTTTTATATTTTAAAAGATAACACACGCAAAGATACGTTCTCAAATTTATATATACACACACAAACTCGCATGATGAGAGGTATGTATGCGTGGGGAGGTCTACATCTGGATAAATGTGCGTGTGTGGATTTAGCTGTGTTTGTGTGTCTACACGGTGATATATTCGTTTTCCATTTTGCTTGTCGTCTATGTATTGACTTAAACTTTTTAAAATGTTAGCAAAGCGTAAAATATAAATATTTAAGTGTAAAATTAATCCAAACTGACGAAGGAATTTCAGTGATAACATAGAAATGGAGAAAATCATGAGGAAATAAACAGTTTTTGACATGGAACTTTAATACGTATACTAGGTATACAAATACCATATTTTTTGCTATCTTTCAGTGTATAAGCCCCTATTCCTATAGTGTTATAAATGTGATTGCAGAGGGAAAAAACATGAGTTGGCTATTCCGGAAAGTTAGTAAAACAGTGTCAAACTTTTCGGCGCTCGAAACTGCGCAACTCACAAAACCAATTATTGGTATTTTAAACGGAATTATACGTTCGTTTCAAGAACTTACATATGTATCCGGAGTGGCTGATACGTCAGTTTTGAACAAAGTAAACTGTGGCATGCTTTCCGATTATTTACGTTCGGGTTTCAGATTGTCCACATCAACAGTTTTTTGCTTCCCTCGTGAACCGAGTAAAACCGTTATTTTTTTCGAAGTCGTTGGTGTGTCAGATAAGATACTTACTGTTATTTTGCGCCGCAATTTATTTTCAGTTCAAATTCCACTGGTGGTGTCTCTTTACTTTTCAAACTTGCAAGACCGATAATAAAAAGTGCCGATGAAGTATAAGTGACGATATACTCTATTGGGGAAGGCGGAGAGCTGGCAGAAACGCTAGCACGCCGGGTGAAATGCGTAGCTGTATTTCGTCTGCCACTACGTTCTGAGTTCAAATTTCGCCGAGGTCGACTTTGCCTTTCATCCTTTCGGAGATCGATAAATTAAGTACCTGTTACGCAATAGGGTCGATGTAATCGACTTAATCCTTTTGACTGTCCTTGTTTGTCCTCTCTGTGTTTAGCCCCTTGTGGGTAGTAAAGAAATAGATATACTCTATTGTTAATCTACCACCAAATTTCAGATCGTCTGCCTAGAAATTATAATTATCATCAGACGAAAGACGAAATGGTAGAATTGCTAGCACGCAGAGGAATTTTTTTCGGGAGGGGGGGATCTTCGTCTGTTATTAATTTCTGAGTACAAATTATGCTGAGATACACTTTGACTTGCATCATTTCGGTGCCGATAAAATACGTACCAGTTTATCACTGGAACGATCTTATCGACTTACACCATTCCACCAAATTTCTGGCCTTGTGCTACCATGTGAAAGTATTAGATGAAAGATATTACCGCTATGAGTGGATCACCCTTCTCTCAAATACAAGTGTCATGGACTAGGTATACAATGTCTACCACAGTGTTCAATTTGGCTACAACTACTTGCAGGTCGAGGAATATGCAATGACGCAATTGAATTTAAGAGACGGAAACTGTTTACGTGTCCGTCATATATGAAAATACTAAGATTCCTTTCGGTTATGTATGACAATGGGATTGCACCTAGAAGAGTAACCTCTGGGCACCCATCACCGATGTGATCCATGAGAAATGCAAATGCCGATACAGCCCGATGCTAGTGACGTCGAAACTCATTTCTACAGCTGAATGAACTGGATCAACGCAAAATAAAGTGCTTTGCACAACACAAGCTTCGAACGGGAATCGAACTCACTACCACATGAATGTGAGCTCGATATTCTAACCACTGAGCTACGCATCTCCACTACAAAATAGCTACATTGATATTGGTATGTATATTATGGAAATATATATATATATATGTGTGTGTGTGTGTGTGTATAGAGGTGCATGTCTCTCTCTCTATATACATATATATATGAGTATATTCATACCTATTTTCTTTACTATCCACAAGGGGCTAAACATAGAGAGGACAAACAAGGACAGAGAAACGGCTTAAATCGATTTTACCGACCCCAGTGAATAACTGCTACTTATTTAATCGACCCCGAAAGGATGAAAGGCAAAGTCGACCTCGGCGGAATTTGAACTCAGAACGAAACGGCAGACGAAATACGGCTACGCATTTCGCCCGGGGTGCTAACGTTTCAGCTAGCTTGCCGCCTTGAGTATGTTCATATCACTGCATCGACCAAACCATCATATGATGTTATACACTACTGTTCATAAGGTGCTTCCTATTCTGTCTCGATTGTGCCATTTTTTTCTACCTTGACCATAATTGCATAACTAGATCGTCTTCCCATCGTCGTGGAAGCTTTCCAAGAGGCATTTTCCGGTTCATTCGTTGCCACTCGGCAACTGCATGGGTCCACTTATTGTCTGTGAACCTTGTGATATGTTCGACTTAGATGAACGTGTGCTTTAGGTATTCTGCGATAACATCTTTACTTCTGCTCCTTTTACGGCTGATCCCGCTTCAAATATGCTCTTGTAATGCTATTGCTAGTATGTATATCTTCATATCCCTTTGCGTCGTTGCCAATCTGTTCTAAGCTCTTTGCAGTAGCCCATGTCTCTCCTGCGTGTGACAGTGATGATAGGACGGTGCAATTGAAGAGTCTGACACATAGGATTTCCTAGCATTATATTGAGCACATGCTTCATTGAGTTACCTTCCATCGTTTAATCTTCTGAGGTTTCAGCATCCATATCACGGCGCATATTCACATGATTGAGATTTCATCCCACTGCACGAAACTTTCGATAAATTCCTTCTATGGCAGGCTCCACTTCAGTAATGCTTGTCAGTGAAATTTAGCCTATGTTTCGAGTGCCAATATATCTATTCACTTTGTTTAATCACCTATATTCTGGGTACCTATATACGCATTCATTCTGTTAAAGGGGTCTCAATCAAATCTCTTGACATAACTTCCTACCATCTGCTGTATAGGTTGTCCTCAATAGGGTAGCACATACTGATTCCTTCTCTGATTGAGGATTTAAACAATGCATTATATCCAGTAAAGTTTATCGCACAATTTACTTAAAGTTCTTAAAGTCTTATTCTGGAGACCAAATCTTTGTAAATATATATTGAATTTAAGAACTGCTAAAATTCAATCGAGCTCCTTTTCTATGCGTTAGATTATTGTATGCAATTCATACATTTATCGGCATGTATACATAGACAGTGACACATTTCATAATATTAACTTTCTGTGTTCTTGTGGGTCGGCTGGACCTACGTACTATGGAAAACGTACCTACCGACGTGTAACTAACATCATATTATGCTGGTTTAAACAGAGCTGCAGTCAAACAATATGTTCGATATAACAGAGAAATATCTCTAACAGCGCTATGTTTCTAAAAAAATACAGAGTATATGTAAGAATACAGGAAATATGTGTTAATACACATCACCGAATAGAAGTTCGCAGAAAAGGAAAAAAAACAATATTACGAAATCACTTGAATAATTTAATTTTAGAAAACAAAATTAATGCTTCTTATATATATGAAATCACAGAATTCTAATTTTTTACAGAGTAAAAAATTCTGACCTATAATTTCGACGAACTCTATATTCAATATCAGCTTGAGTATCTGAATGCTTCACAAGGCCCAGAGGGGTAAATGTTTATTGAAGAGATCGCTGTATTTGAATATTTACAGAAGACAACCAGCTCGAAGCTGCCAAGTATATTTCAAGAATTCCCTCCCCCCTCACAAAATACAAATGTGTTAAACGGCAAATGTCGGTGAATTCCTTTAGCGCTGCTCCCATAGCTAAATACTCTTGTGAAGTAAGGAAGAAACTATTTGTCTCAGGAGACAATAGATGTCAATACTAATCAAATAGGCAATATAAGTGAATGGACCCAAAAGACGAATCCATTGAACCCGGCGGTATACGAAACGTCAATAAAATAAAATGGTTTCGAAAGTGAATTATTAACATACAAAAGGCAGGTCTCTGCCGTGAAAGCATATTGCACGAACATACGGAAAAAATATGATACTTCATTTCATCTGTTATAAGACACTCCAAATATGTAAAAATATGGAGGGAATCATACTGAGTTAATAGAAAATTACATTGCAATACATACACGCATACATATATAAACATATATATATATATATATATATATATATATATATATATATATATATATATATATATATATATATATATATGTGTGTGTGCGTGTGTGTGTGTGTGTGTGTATATATAAAAGTATTATTGTAATGTATATATATATATATATATATATATATATATTTAAAAGTATTATTGTAACGTATCTATATGTATACACACACATATATATATATATATATATATATATATATATATATATATATATATAAAAATAAAAGTATTATCGTAATGTATATATATATATATGTATATATATATATATATATATATATATATATATATATATATATATATATATATATATATATGTATATATGTATATAAAAGTATTATTGTAATGTATATATATATATATATATATATATATGCTACAGCTGATTGAACTGAAGCGACGTGAAATTAAGTGACTTGCTGAAGTACACAACACGCAGCCCATGTTGTGTTCTTGAGCAACACACTTAATTTAACGTTGCTCCAGTTCACTCAGCTGTAGAAATGAGTTTCGACTTCACTGGTGCCAAACTGTATCTGCTTTGCCTTTCTCTTGGATATCATTAGTGGCGTCGGGAGGGGGGCTGGTGTTCATGGGCTACTGCTAGTCTTCCGTTAAACAACATTGCCCAGACTTGTGCTTCAGAGGGTAACTGTGTAGGTGCAATCCTTTGGTCATTCCTGAGTGAAGGGACTCCTCTTTTTATACATATGATATATATATATGCATATAAAATACAGTGTGCATTTAAACACATTAAGAGGTGTCTATCATAGGACTCATCTTTAGCTCGAAGAAACAGCTAAAGTCCAAACCACTAATTAGGAATAAAATCTCGAAGGGAATGAAAAATAAAAATAGTTATCATGTATAATAATTATAATAATAATATTAGTATTATTATTATCATTATTATTATTACTTTTTATTATTGTTGTTATTATTCAGATCACATACTGGAATCGGACTCGAATTCTTAGGGTTAGTAGCCCCGCGCTCTTAACCCCAAGATTCCGAGTTCGATTCCATGTTGTAACCTCAATAATAATAATAATAATAATATTATTATTATTATTATTATATTATTATTATTATTATTATTATTATTATTATTATTATTATTATTATTATTATTATATTATTATTATTATTATTAATTATTATTATTATTATTATTAATATTATTATTATTATTATTCTTATTATTATTATTATTATATTATTATTATTATTAGTATTAGTATTATTATTATTACATCAAAAAATACTTTAGAAATGAGAATCCTGGTTAGAAATGTCCCCAAGACACCTGATGGAGACTGGAGGGTATATCAGCCGAAAAGTAGTGTTAACAACAAACAAAATGAGGATAAATATTCGTCAAATATAAATAATGTAAATAGTATAAATAATGTACATATTTCCTCATCTCATATATAGAACTACAAATACCTACTGTCATTGTAAGTTTTTAAATAAACAGAAATACGTAATAAAATCAACATACATCATTTTACTGTTTCTTTCGTCTCTACATTTATTTTTTTTTTTAATAATTTAAAAAAATGTTCTATATTAATATATTTATCTGCATGTGTTTACTTTATGTGTACTGCAATGTTATGTATACCTGCCATGCATTTATGTACACCATTGATATATAAATGCATTTGTTTGTGTGTGTGAGTGTGTGGGAAAAGTGTGCGTCTGTCTCTAAAATTCCAAATTTGAATAACGTTTTCACACTTGGATATGTAAACTGCGATTAGAATAACACTGGTTAACAAACATTTTTTGCCAAGGAAAAGAATACCTGCATCTGATATATTTTTCCATGCAGAATTCAAAACTAACGTCGAATTATCTGTTTGACCCACAGTTTCTCCGCTCCGCGATAGCCCTCTGATTTGCTGTTACTTTGGCTAAATTTCAGGTAAGCTGTTGCAATGTGAAGCTAGCGGTTTAAGAATAACTCCTAATTTAAACTTTTATTAATAGAATTAACCTTGTGAAATAATAGATACAGCTCTCTGAGTCAATGAGTCCCAAAAATATATGAAATGAAAATCATGTAAAAATTGGTACACATAGTAAAAGCTCAGAAACATACTAACGCACGGGAAGATTAAAATAAAACACGCGAGTGAAAAGAATCACCTGTTGAGAAGAATCAACATAGAAAACAGTGGCACAGGCAACAGTGAACCACAACACAATATGCCGTTGTCATTTTAAGAAGCTGCTAATCCCACGTTGTCTGTTGACTACTTAATATTACCGAAATTTCCCAACTTTAATTCCAAATACATCAGATTTTTTAAATTTACCAGATAAAGCAATTGGCTGATCGCGGTCAAGATTCGCAGTGGTATCGATACACCAAAATTGAAAGCGATCTGAGCAAAAGTAAGTTGGGCTCATTTTGCGAATGAGAAATATTAAATCCGCTGTGAACTATAAAAAAACATTTTTCAGCTTATCGAGATTCGATATGGGGAAAAATGTTCATCCATCTGCGTCAGTAAACCATTATTTTTCTTGAAAGTTGTTTCGTATATCTTCTACGGACTGCTCGAAGCTTACCAACTTCTTACACCTGGATACATAGATCTGACCTTTACGTATTACAATTTATATATATATACTCTTTACTCTCATTACACTTTTACGTTTTTCAGTTATTTGACTGCGGCCATGCTGGAGCACCGCCTTTCGTCGAGCAAATCGATCCCGGGACTTATTCTATCGGTCTCTTTTGTTAAATTGCTAAAGGACGGGGACATAAGCACACCACCATCGGTTGTCAAGCAATGCTAAGGGGACAAACACAGACACTTAAATATGCACGCATACATCTGCATACATATATACGTCTGACTTCCTTCGGTTTCCGTCTACCAAACCCACTCACAAGGCTTTGGTTGGCCCGAGGCTATAGTAGAAACACTTGCCCAAGATGCCAACCAGTGGGACTGAACCCGGAACCATATGGTTGGTAAGCAAGCTACTTACAAGTCTTGTGCGTATATGTATGAATGTGTGCGTGCCTCTCAGTGTTTATCCATATACCTCCTTATATGCCTCCGGCTTGTCTATGGTGTAATGGGCCACAGGCACACCTAACCGTAACATACTTTTCATGGAGAATCAGCGTCATAAAGAACGTTACAAGGCTGGTCATTTGAAATAAGTTGTGTACACATTTTTGTCAGCTGAGTCACCTGGAGAAATGAGAAATGAAGTGCCCTTTCCGAGGACACAACTCTGAACATTATGATCGTGAGCCAAATACTCGAAACACTAACTCACAAACATGACGTCATGCCACTCTTCTAATCTTTACACTCATACCACCACTTACATACGCCTCTATTCTTCTGATCTGTCATATTTCTAACCTATAATTAGATATGCTAGATCACACAGACGCCGTACTTTATTTTGCATAGTTCTAAACATGAATGTACTCTTATACTTCTATATACTCAACCCTTTCCCTTTTTATCCCCATCATAGAACAGTATCCCCATGTGTCTTCTAACACTTGGAAGATTTTTCCTCTATGAATATTTTCTTTCTAAATATTTCTATGGTAATCTCTTTGTTTCTTCTGCTGAACGTCTGAAGTACAAAACGTTAAGATTATTTCTTCTTGTATTGAAGCGGTCAAATTACAAACGTTGTATATAATTTCCTAATGGTGTTCTTCCTGTATTCTTTTTCTCCTTCATTATATGCATATATTCTCATCTATTTATTCGCCTCTCTTTATTTTCCTTCTCTCTCTCCATAAATATATATATATATATATATATATATATATATATATTATATATATATATATATATGTATATATATATATATATAATATATATAATATATATATATATATATACATATATGTAAATGTATATATATATATACATATATGTATATGTATATGTACATACATACATATATGTATATATATATAAATACATATATACATATATGTAAATATACATATATACATATATATATATATGTATATGTATATATATATATATATAAATATATATAAATATATATATGTATATATATATATAAATATATATATATGTATATGTATATATATATGTATATGTATATATATATAAATATATAAATATATATAAATATATATATATATATATATATATTATATATATATATATATTATATATATATATATATCTATATATATATATATATATATATATATATATATATACAGACACAGAGACAGACAGACATATCGAGTGATATACTCTATATAGCTATAGTTTTCTCTAATTTTCACCTTGAAAATTTAAACAAAAGTGAATATATTTTGTTCTCTGTTTATTGCTTTGAAATGTTTCTCTTTCTATTGACCACTTATTAGAAATCAAGTAACGGTGTGAGCGTATAAAATTCATTATTTAAATCAATGTGAAATGGAACTCTAACGAGAGGACAAATTTGCATATCGTTTGTTCGCTTGTGATATGACCAAATAAGTCATTACTGCTTCTTCACAAGGGAGATTTTATAAGGTAACTAAATATAAATTCCTAATAACTAAACAGATTTTATAAATTTTAATCTGTAGCGTTAAGTGACATGAATGCACAGTATTCTATCACTTGTTAGGAAAAACAAGGAGGCTGTCGTAATGTATTTCATGTTTGTTCAAGAAATAGTGTTGAACTGAGACCAGTAGAATTTGTATAGCAACGCATGCGCTCAGAAGTGGATTGCTAAGTTCATTCCTCAGCAATTATACTGCATTTTAGACTATTTTAAATACAACGCTTACCTTAATTATTAAACATGCAATTTAAACCTCGCCTCATGACGCAGTTTTATACTATGTTTTTTGTCACATTTGTAGGTAACTTCTTGATACTTTCAATGCATATAAATTACGACGACTTTGATTTTATGCCTTTACGAAAATCTAAGAATCTTGAAACAATTCTGATTACTCCAGTTCCGTGATGAAAGCCCCAGTTGCTATGAATTGTTATTGCAAATATTCCAGTAGTATCGGTATATATTACATGCTCAATCTACAGGCATACATTTAAAAAGAAAAAATATCATTTAATGCATGAACTAATTGATCGATGATTTCAGTGAGAGCTCTATTATTCAGATTATACTTTAGCTACCACCTTAATTGAAGCCATATATGAGCAACTTTAGAAAGTCCAAATATATGTCAGATATATTCCATTGTTTTTTTGTTGCTGTTGTTTTGTTTTTTTTTGCTTGCACGGAAAAGAAAAAAATATAGGATGTAATATATATTTTTTCTACTCACAATATAGCTAACATAAAATATTCCTTTAAAAACGTAAATTTTCGATTTCAGTTTATCGAAAAAGTGCTCTGATGTGAGCTATGAATCAACTAATCCGTGTTATTTCATGCATTCAGATCAGTCTGAAAAAGCTTAGATGAGTCCTGTATTTGACATTCTACAAATGACGTAAAGCTATTCTCTACATAGAGAGAATTTGGGAACATTTTCCCTGTTGATGAAGATAAACTTTATGTTACATTTTTTCTGGGTGTTCTTATCAAAATTCTGCTCCTCAAGTATTTTATATACATTTGTGTGAACTAGATTTTGAGTGTGGACGTGCACATGCATGTTTGCATAGAGATCATATATTGTCTTACGCAAGTAATATATAAAATAGAGACTCTGTCCAGAATTTTTTTTAATTCTTCAGTAACCAAACGTCTGCTACGTTCAAGATGAATCCCCTCTCATTTTCAGTATTTCAAGCATCTTCTTCACATATTTCTTCTATCGTTGTATACGAAATTAAATGCAATTCGTTTGTGTTCCACAATGTTTAAGAGGAGCAGTTCAATTTTCTGCATGGCGATTTAAAGTTTTTGAACAGTCGTGAAATTGCTTAGATGCAGCGCCTTCTGAATATATGAGCTTCGATATTAATGTAGATTTCAACACGTATCTCATAGTTTCCTTTCGATATAATACATACGGTTACCGAAATATCATCTAATATTATCATATCTAGTTTTGTTTAGCGTTCTGTAATATAATATTTTGTCAGGAATGGTTCTATCTTGATTTATCAGAGCCTACATCAAAAACTAATATAATGCAGTACTATACAATATGAAATATGTCGAGTTGGAATGGTTCCTCTTCGAATTTCGAAAAGTGATGAAAAAAGCCAAATAATCTTATTTTGTACATTAACCACAGAATATCTCATATACATGTATAAAATATTATATTTTGCCGTTTGGTTAAATGGGGTCTGTGTAACTTCATAGCCTCTGTCGATTTCAAATAAAACATATTGTGTTGGTCGCTAGAGATGTCCTACAGGAATTTATTAGCAGCATAACTAAGGAAACTTATTCATACAAACACGCACACCTACACCACATATATACACATAAATGCATCTCTCCCCTCTCTCTGTATCTCTTTCTCTCACTCGCTGTATATATGCGTGTGTTTGCGCATATACATAAAAACACACACCGACTTACATATATATATATATATATATATATATATATATATATATATATATATATATATACACACATTCTCTCGCTTTCTATGTATGTGTGTATGATCATGAAACATGATATATAAAGTTTCTGTCTTCAACAACTAGCATTTCCCTAGATATCCGTATTGACAGAATATTTATTATTTGCGTGTTAGAAATGAGAAATTGAAATATATTAGTGGCTGAAATATTGTTTTAAGTTAACCTAGAATACAAGAACCTGCTGCACATTTCAGCTGCTTTGGTTATACAACACACCTTATATTTTAGCTTCTTTCGCTACAATAACAACACCACCTGCATAATTCTACTGCACATTTAAAATTGTAGTCCTCTAAATATACCCCAATCGTTCAATATATCTCTGAACAACAAAGCGAGGTGTCCCATTTGTTTTACAAAACAATAGTTAGTTGCATTACTCGTAATAGATCTCAAGGTTAGTTGCGCTTTTTTATGTATTTGTATATTACAAAGTGACTTTATTGCAAGTAAAGCAGGTCAGTCACTAGATTGTCCTTCTTGGAGCCTGCTGCCGTTTATGCATCCAGCTTATTCAGTTCCATCATCAAATCCTGACCGAATAACTATAATGCCTTAATTAATCTAGAAATAGAATCAAGCTCTTATATATCGCCTTTCACTTGTTAGATAACTCGTTTCATCCCTCTTGCTTTCACGTGAAAAGCCGCCAAACAGCCGCTGTACTAAATTATCTTTGCAGACTTTGCTTTGAAAAAAGTGGATTCAGCTTTTGCCTTTAACACTTACCATCAAAGTTCGATGGCAACAACTTTTCTCATCATCAGGTCAATGCAAACAGAATGTTAAGTTCTGCAAATCTCCAAGTTCACAGGTGCTTAACTTCCGGAAACATTCCGTAAGGCCGTAACCAATACTGTCAATATTGACAACGCTTGTTTCTTTTCAGATGGTAGGTTATAGGAGGGCACAGTTCTCTAATACCTTACATCAAAAAAGATTATAATTTTTGCATATATCAATAGAAGGATTATAGTATGGCTGCACAGCAGTCGCTAATCAACTATTTATGATATCGTCAGATATGAAGACATCAGTTCCAAATATCAGTAATCAGTTTTAAAATGCTCCTGAATATTTATCCTCTGGAAGAACATCAATGCCAGCCTCATCCATCGATATGTGATAGCAAATAACTCGATTCACCATCAACCAGCAATAAATACATTTTACCCAACGACAAATAAATCAGGGATGCAGTTCTTTCATTATTGCATAGAATTCTACAACTCTTCTTCATGTTCTCCACTGCTCCTTTTTACCCCACTGCATAACCTGCTGCAGTATCACCATATCACATCTAAGAACACTCAAAATGTTCGTTCATAAAATGTTAACCGTAATATTATTTCTTTTAGTTACAAAATTCATTAGTAATATCTGCAAAGACATTCTTCCAGTTAAATTATTTTCAGTATCTAACATTACGCCAAGCGGTAATATGCACGCTATTGGCGTCGGCAATTTTTACGGCTTTTAGCTGCAAATATAACACTCATTCCTTGTGCATTCTCTCCCGCTCATTTCAAATTGAAACCACTAAGTTGAAAGGCAATAATTTCTGCAGCGAGCGAATTTATTCACCAGATTTCTGCATAGGTTAATATGAAGTTATATTTAAACAAAACGTTTATCGTATTGAGGTGCTGACTAACTTCCAGCATTATACCCTAGATATATGATTCTTTTTCCCGTCCATTAAGCATTGTTTTTGGCCAAGCTTAGAATGTATATGGTTTAGAACAGGGCTAGCCAACCTGTGGCCCACGAGCCGCATGCAGCCCACAGACGTATAACTTGCTGCCCGCATTATACTTTCTTGAAATAAGTGGCATCTTTAATGTGTTTAGTTTCAAAATAAAATTGTTTTTTTAAAAACATTTTTAAAAATAATTTTTTAATTTATTAGTGGCAATAAGCTAATTGCCTACAATAATATAATATTAAACAAACGAAAAGTATGAGAAATTCTTGATTTTGTATTTTGATTATTTGACTACTAGTGAATATAGTATACAAACGGTCCTGAAAAAACTTCCTGTCATTAAAGGGGCCTGCAATGTAATTCGAGTTTGCCAAGCTTCGTTTAGGACAAGGAGACGCCTTCAGGTATAATTGCCTTTTGCTTTCCAAGAATAACGTAATCAACTTAACGGTCGTGGAACTTCCAAGTATGGTACGGTAAGCAGCGAGCTCAGGTGCAATTATCCCAGTATCTTTAAAGTCATTCACTGACTGTGAGTGTCATAGGAAAATTGACACAGAATTTAGTGAAATAAAAGTACAAGTATTATTTATTTTCACTTACAGATTCAATGATCTTCACGAAAATATATGTTCCATAACCTTCTTTTTTTAATGATTTACCTGGGCAATCTATAGCTGTTCTCTGCAGAATAATTCTCTCAGCAGTGATGCATCGTTTTCTGCAATCCAAAACAAAATAGTTTATTATGAGCGATTGATAAATTTTTAACATTTTGAAGACATGCTTGCTTAAAAAATTTTACGTTTCTCTCACATAATGTATCTTCCGCTCTCAAGAAGGCGCTGAGTCAGATCTCAAGCCCTTAAGAGAGGCATGCATGTTTTCCTTTCATCGTTCTCTGGAAATCTCACCTCTTGAAAATTACGCAATAGCCTCCGTAATATGTGAATACATACGGTGCAGATACGACGCTTTTCTAGATAACAGTGACTATCATTCATTGTTGTGAATATTGAATGGTGGTATCATGAGAAGTCACGCAGTGGTCATGAGCATAATAAATCGCACAATTGTAAAATAATTTCTTCCCAGCATTCTGAACCAAGCTTGGATCGCAAAGACAGACACCGACAAGATCTAATAACATTAGTATGCATATATAAAAACTGTCTGATATGGCATGCAAGAGTCGTAAACAGATTTTCCTCGATCTTGTGTGAATCAATACGTTAGATATTCAGTTACTGAGACATAAGGTGCTGAGGAAATGAAGTCTAGAAAATACGGACATCTATTTGGACGTTATGTGTTTCCGTCGCTAGCGTTTGAAAGAAGATTGATTTGTGAATCCCCACAAGTACAACTTTACTTGTAATTGATTTTTTGTATGTCAGAGACGCCCAATATGTCATTGTTGTCTGTAAGGTTTTTTTTTAGTGCATTTTGTTTGTCAAAAAATACGCAAAAGGAGGGGGTCGTGCACTAGAGCCTAAGAACAATTTATATATTATGTTGACTATATCTGATAATCACTATTTGTACTAATTGATTTACTTTGCAAGACGAATTAAATTTGTTTCACATTTATACAGGAAACGGAAACTGAACGTACGGCAAGTTTGCACTGAGTTTTGTCTGAAGCGTGAATAGTTAATAAAACTAAAATTTTGTCCTAAATTTTCTGCAGTACTTGAGAACGAGAATCGGCATTTTTCTTGCAAGCATTCAATTATGTTCTAATTTTTATAAAACTATTATGCGGCTCTTTAAATGTTAATTTATTGATGTTTAACCTACGCGTAAGTAAAAGGAAAACAAGAATTTGCTCGAAAAAAATTACAAAATAAGCAGACCGCTGACTGTGCCAAGATAAAAATCACAATAATACCTTATCAAAAAGGAAGACATAAATTCCATCAATAAATATAAGTATTATGCTCGCTGTGCACCATTTATCAGAACAAGACAAAACACACTTTACAAAACACACCTACTTCTTCTTCCATGCATATCTATCTATTTCTCTCCCTCCTCTTCTCAATCTCTTCCTCGTCCCCCCTATCTCTCTCAATATATTATAGAGACATAAATGTATATATGCAAGCATGTAGCAGAATGCCAATGTATACTGTACGTATGCATGTATTTTATATATGCAGATATATGTGGGATATTATGCGCATATATATCGTTCTAACTTCGTTGTGGGCAAGCTAGGGCACTATTCTTAGGGTTTCTAATTTAAGCTCTGCTACATATTTTTGCCTAGTTTTGTTTTCTTCTTCTTCTTCTTCTTCTTCTTCTTCTTCTTCTTCTTCTTCTTATTATTATTATTATTATTATTATTATTATTATTATTATTATTATTATTATTATTATTATTATTATTATTTTTATTATTATTGTTATTATTAATATTTATATACACACAACCTATTAGACTGTTAGAAAGGAAAAAATCTTAATATCAAGCAACAAGTGACCTTAGATGCCAAGAACCTTCCTTAGTATCCTAGCGTCCCTAATAACACTGTTTTATGGAACTGTACTATCCATCTATTCAGATATTTAGTGATAGTTCCCACTGCACTGGGATATATTTTAACCGCTCATTCCATAGTCTCTGTAATTCAATAGTACTTTGCTATTTTTTCTATACCTCTTCTATCGATCTTTTCCTCATTTGGAACTCTAAAGTCAATCATCCTGCACCTTCTAGTCCCTTAATATATTATTACTAAATTAGGCCTTCTAGCTTCTATTACTCCGTCAGTCAGAACGTTAAGGTCTCACAACATCTTTATTTTTTTATCTTCTAGTACTTTCTGCATAATTTCCCGTGGGTTACTCTCCCTAAGATGCCCTGCCTTTCGTAGTATTCTTTCTGTGCAAGCATGCTACATTCATTTACTATGAGTAGCGCTTTCTGATTTTGATCTGCATAACCTAAATTGGAAATCTACTTGGCTATCTTGGCTCTTATCGAATTAGACTTTAATGCTTGGTCTTGCGCAACTAATAACAAACTTACTATCTCTATTTTCAGCTTTCTTTTCTGCAACCATAGCCATGTCTCATTACAACTATTTGATAAAACTATCTTTGGGAATCTACCATGTAACGCCTTCTCCTGGCAATTTGATACTTCGTTTTTTTTTCTGGGTTTTTACTTTGTTTGGGTTTTTGCTTCCATATGTCTTGCTGTGACACTAAGAGCTTTCAATAAACTTTCTTCACTGTTACATACATAGGTGTTTTTATCTACTCTAGCTAAGTCCTACTGCCTCGTCTTGCATTTCCAGGTCTCTCATGATATCTTCTACCCCCAATTAAATCATCCACTTTCTTCTTTAAATAGCATTCGCTTCATCTACTAAACTCTGCTCAGGCACTTTAAACATAGACTTCTCTACACAAAGTGTTAACCTACCTTTTCTTTAGCCCCTCTTTTTAGGTTTACTTTCTAAGTAGCAGTACATCACTATCCTTTCTTCTTCGCTAGTCCACGTCCTTCTCCTCTCTTTATTATCTTCTGATATTGCATTAAGATAACAGCTGCCGTCAGTCTACATTCTTAGTGAACCACTAACGACCGAGATGACTTCCCTTAAAGGTCCAGCTTAAAATTCACTGTTACAATGAGAGTTTCTTCGGAAAATCATGCCTCGCATTAACTGAGGTGAGGTAACGTTCGTTACCAACGTTATCAGCACTATTATTTTCCGACATCCATCTGATAGTTTCAAGCATCTTTCTAATGCCTCATTTGTTGCACCTTTGTGCTGGTGGGGTACTGTGTGCCGCATTTTTGCGGGGAGCAGAGCGGATATTGCATTGTATCAGTATGTTTTATTGTGAGGTATGCTTGAGTCTTCTGTTGCAGTAGTTTTTTATACTATGTGATGTTTGTGCAGTGCTGACTGTGTTCTTTTCTCGGGTATTGAACTTCTATGGAACATGTTGTAAGCATTGTTCAAATTCCTGGCTATTTACGACATGAGTTTACTCCTGTTTTGCATATTAGCGTATGTAAATCATAAATCAACTATTTCATAGTATTTATGTTTATTTGTCCACCGTCCGTTTCTTTTTATGTTGGTTTTGGTATGGGTTCATTTTTACAGCAGTGTATACCATAAAGGTGAAACTGGGGTTCAAATATACGAAGCCTAATATAGCCATCAAAACTGTCCGCCTAATAAGAGTACAACAAGAACATACATCACAATCATATCCGTGCATAATGGTGATCTGATATCAATCTAAACAGCACATGACTTTGCAGGTCGGGCTCAGTTAGGAATTTCTTCAGGGTCGATTAGACGATTCGTTTTAAAAGGTCTCTAACTAAGGGTTATTTAAGTATGATAAACGAAACACCCATGTTTCCAGAGGTAAATTATACAAATTCCACAGAATTTTTCTCAATATATGGCTATAATACTCCTCTCTAATTTTATTCGCGAGCAGATATGCAAATATCGTCAGACACTAAGGGACTTGCTAAACTGGTTTATCACTTCACAACCGATCCTGACAATTTTGTACCCTTGTGTCCCACTGTTTAATAACATACATACATACATACATATGTATACACCCCTGCACACACCTATGCACATGTCTATTACCATGAATTTCATTCAGCATCGTACAAGATGGTTACACTTTCACACAACAAATTATATTGTAGGCGACATCTATATTTAATACACTGTGATTTCTTTCTTGCGGGTATTAAGTATACCCATGTTA
>NC_042997.1:5765532-5788032 GCF_006345805.1 Octopus sinensis | reverse complement strand
AAAAAATAAGTCCAGGGGTTGATTTGTCCGCCGAAAAGCCCCTCATGTCGGTGCTCCTGCATGGTCACATTTGAATGACTGAAACAAGTAAGATAATGAAAGAATAGAATAATACGTTGGCATTACCATCATCATTATTGTGGTCACCGTCGTCGATTTTCTTCCTATTACTGTTCCTCTTTCATGATGTTAGTATTTCTCTGTTACATTTTCGATAGAAATAAAGACCAAAAATCAAAAAAAAAAAAAACAAGAAAATTATACATATATGGTACCAAAAAGAATCTACCAATAAAACTATTCTATGTATACTCCTACTGAAAATGTCGTTGGAGAGTGTCAATCATCTCCAAGGACTGTTCGATAGAGTTGTGTATACTGCATTTATAAATTGCTTATATGAAATTAGCGAATGCTAAGTTCATTCCCACAATGTTTCTATTATTATGAACATTATCTATATATTATTTTATAGCCCTTTCCGGATCACATAAACCCAGTGTGATTTAGTAATGGGGTTGGGAATTTCAACATCATTAATAGTAATTGCCGCAACCTTAATATATTTGTCGGGTACAGAACACATCCATTTACACACACACACACACACAACACAAACACACATACGTATACACAGATATACACGACGTAAATTACAAGAGTTTGTATTATCAACTGGGTTTAGTTTTCATTGAAACCAATCAGCAGATGCCCAATCCATTTTATATTACCTACATAAACAAGCTCGCATTGTAGACTCCAATATAATCTGTTGTGAGTTTGGTGCATTACCATGTCAACTTAATTTGCTTCAAATGTCACTGCAAGACACTATATACGCCATAATCGATAATCAATTCTCTTTCCTTGGTCATAATATATGTATAGAAACTAATTCTCTAAGTTATAACGTCTGACAAATGATCCAAATAAATGATCCAGAGTGGAATCCTATTTTCCTCGTTTCATTCCTTCAGAAACTGGACTAATGGAAATAGAAACTACAATCCACTAAAAGTATAACAGACAGTCTTATGAAACAACATAATGCATAAGCCTTTGGCAGATTGTTTTTAAAGATTTGGGAGGGATCTTTGTGGAACGACTTTCATGTATCAAATAAATGGTGCTGATTGGGGCAAAAAAAAAGCAGCATTTGCTATATTACTCTGAAAGATATTGCTAAACTATATGGAGTGTTTGAAAGTTAGGAGACCGCTAAAAGCTACACATTTCATCACATCTATTTTAAAAAAGAGAATAAAACTTTGATGGAGATAATAATAATAGTGATAATAATAATAATGATAATAATAATAATAATAATAATAATAATAATAATAATAATAATAATAATAATAATAATAATAATAAATGCCCTGATGCAGTACCAGGCAGTGGCTCTCATGGCTTCTCATCTTAACTGATTGGAAGTGTTATCATGTACATTGTTTTGTCTTGGTATAAAAGATGGGCTACAGCAAATATTCTGCTCAATACCACAGATTTGCTTGTCAGTTGTTTGACCTTAACCAGTTGAGCATGTCCCTTAGTGGCTGACGATATGTGCATCTCTGATCACGAGCAGAAGTAGTGGGGGAGCATCATAGCCATGTGTTGAGAAGGATTCTTTGGGGTTTGAATAATTCACCTCTGGAAACATGGGTGTTTCGTTCAACGTCCTTAAACAACCCTTATTCAGGGACCTTTTGAGCGGGATGGGTTACTCGATCTGAAGAAAATTCTAACTGGGCTCCACCTGCAAGGTCATGTGCTGTTTATCTTGATATGAGATCACCATGTCGCGCACATATGGTTGTGATGCATGTGGCTGGTGTACCCTTATCAGACGGGTAGTCATGATGGGTATACTGGGCTTCGTATATTTTACCCCAGTGTCACTTTGATGACATGCTCTGCTCGCTCACTCAATAATAATAATAATAATAATATAATAATAATAATAATAATAATAATGATAATGATAATAATACTAATATTAATAATAATAATAATATTAATAATAATAATAATAATAAACCATTGACTTTATAGGAAATTAGTGAAGAGAAGTCGTGTGTTAATTCTTGAATGAATCTCAGCGGAAGGCAAAATATATGATCGATCAAAACATTATTTGTAAAGAATCTTTCGAAAATTCCAATACGTTCAACATTTTCTTGCAATGAAAGCTATATGTTTTTTCAACAATATTCCTGACAAGATAAATTGGGCGTTGGAGAAAATTTATGATGCAGCAAGATATAATCAAATGTAAAGAAGTGTATAATTAACAACACTTCGTAAACATAATCATTCTCAATTGTTACTCGCTCAGTTGATAGATTTCAATAAACTGTTGTTTAAACTAGTCCTGTTATATTTTTATATCAAATATCGAAATCTATACACTGAAGGTTAAATGTCAATATTAATGAGTAGATGTTCGTTAATGACAATTTCAAACTCTTTATTATTATTATTCCTTTTGTCTAAAATTGATGGATTGCTCGGAGAGAAAATTATGCGAGAAATCATTTGATGCTCTCGTCACGGCAACCTGAACAGAGATCCTGTGTACACTATACGCTACTATACAATTATATAAATATCCAAGAGACTTCTAGATATTGAGTACTACAGGAATTGAACGACTTTGTTTTCTACTTAATAATGAACTATGAATGGATTAATCTATTTTATCTATTAACTTATCTTATCATTTTCAAAGTATATCAAACACCACACAAACCACAAACTATAATCTATGAATATTTATATTCTTTGAAATGGCGAACTAGCAGAATCTTCAGTATACAGGGTAACATACTCAGCGACTTTTTGTCCGTCTTCATGTCCCACCGAGGTCCACTATGCCTTTCATCTTTTCGGGATCGATATTATGAGCATCACTTAAGCGCTGGGGTCGATGTAATAGATATGAACTCTCCCGTGAAATTACTGGCCTTGTGTCAAAATTTTGATATCACTATTTATCTATCTCATTTATTATTGGTGTCTGTCAGTATGTCTGTCAGTATGTCTGTCTGTCTGTCTGTCTCTCTCTCTCTCTCTAAACGTTAAATCCTCCTTCTTTCTTTCCTTTCCTGAGCGTCCAATGACACTACACTTGTTCCACGTTCTCGCGTTGTTGTGTTTTCTCTTTGTTCATGTTTGTATTAATCATATATATATATAGAGAGAGAGAGAGAAATATATATATATAGAGAGAGAGAAATATATATATATAGAGAGAGAGAGAGAATAGAGAGAGAGAGAGAAATATATAGATAGAGAGAGAGAGAGAAATAGATAGATAGAGAAAGAGAGAGAAATAGATAGATATAGAGATATATATACTGTTGTTGGATAGCTAGATGAATTAAAATCAGATCGTAGCAAGTTAATGAATTTATAGAGGCGACGTCTTTCATCTGTAGTGTTTAGCCCGAATGCCACACAGTCTCGAAGTGTCAGTTTCAGTAACAACTCGGCTTTTGATATACCATGAGCTAAGAAATAGGAGTAATATCACTCAAGAGGAATCTCCAGACAATCATACAGGGTTCCAGTGACATAACCAACATTTAGAAATGTTTTTAAATAGAACAGAGTGGATTATAATACATTCAGTTGGTAATTTTCCAGTGAGTTTAAATCAGCATCACCCTACGATATCTGAAGCTATGCTGGACAATGGAGCACTCTGGCTAAACACTACTGATGAATGACGTCACTTCTATGAACTTATTAACTTGCTACGGTCTGTTTATATATATATTTCAAACAACTCATATATTCGATAAATATTTTTGAAATTTAGTCAACTGCCTATGTATATAACTATGAATAAAAGAAGTTGATTAGTGTGTAATGTTAACGTCTCTGATCAATTTATTATTGTGTTTATTCCGTAATTCTCTGTCTTCTGAGTAACATTTCTGTATCGACCCAAGCACTTGATGAGCTTTAAATCAAGAATCCATACGGTTGGTTCCTTCTCATCATAATCATTCTCCTGTTTATCTACATCATCACAAATATCTTCTGCAATGACGTCAGCAGCAATATAAATATTTTGTGGCAAAATCCGTATTAGGATTTAACATAAAAATTCCCAAAATCTTTATGAAAGTTATTAATCATTTAGCATTATTATTCGTAATAGCCATCATATTCATCTGCATCATTCTTCATATTTATCGCATGCTCGTATCATGTACATTATTATGATATGTTTATCTGGCTAAGTGCCAAAGTATAATACATAGAAGCATACCTCTCATATCTGATATTGAAACACAATACATTTTAACATCCCATAAACAGTGCATTACATACTAAAGCATAGTGTAATAGATGTCAGAATTAAGAACGATTGATATATCTTCTCACTAATATCAACAAATCACTAGTTAGTGTTTGCAGAAACCATCATCGTCATAATCATATTCCTCCTCCTCCTCCTCCTCCTCGTCTTTGTCGTCGTATCACAATCGCGAAACAGAAGATATTTCTGTCGATATACATCGTTTTAACAGGACCTGTATAATTCTAGTGACAAGATACGTCCATCACTCTTATTACGGATATATAATACATATTGCTTTCCTATGGATTAATCTGCTTTATCAGATACTAACTAGAATTGTGTTTCAGTTATTAGATATCAGAAGCATTATTGCAACCTGAATATTTTAATGACAGAATCACTTTTTATATTCATGTGTGATGTGGGTGCTATTATAATTCAAAGTATATTGAACTTGATGAGATCGTTGTTGTTCACGTACGTATTGAACTTTTATGACATAGCATGTATCTAATAGAGCGTGGGAGTTCAAAATGGTACTTCCAAGCAAAGGATTTAGAAGCGTTTATGGTTGTCGAAGTTTAGATATGACGGTATATTTATTTTTGATTATCCCCGGAAGAACCCAGAGTGATTATCGAAGTTGTCGTCCTATTCATATGTATTTATATTCAGACAGGTATTCTTTTATTCTGTAAGTTTATATTTTTCCATATCATTCTTTTTTGGCTGTATGAATGTGTGTCTAACAACTATTGTACTTTTGTTAATGAGTGAAAACAGTTTGATGGTCATAGGGCTGCTTTCCATCATTTCTAGTTACTATGTGGAGGATTCTTTCTGGGTTCGTATCGAATGCCGTCTTCTTGAGTGGCAGATAACTCCGGTAGTTATAAATGTCGTTATTAACAGCATAAATAGAAGTATTAACTATTTGTTCACTTACTTACATCTTTTATCTACCTACACTATAATTTACATGAAAACAACATCACCTTTCATTGTTACTAGCTTAAACGGGTTCCAGTTATGATGTACTTGCTAAGAGTAATAAATAATGTAAACGAAGACGATTAAAGAAAGACATTAAAATTGTGTGTGAAACGAAGCGTAATTGTATACGAAATGTTGGACTTGAGACATAAATTTGAAATGAAATATAAAAAGTATTTTATATTTCTTTATACTTTTGTTTTTCTATTTCATTTTTATACCGCATTAAAGTAGCTTTCATTTCACCGCCTTGAATTAGTAATTTCTGTATTTGGCACAGGGGAACAATATATCAGGGAACAATAACTCCTGGCTTCAACAAGACCAATGCACTACTGTACAAAATGCATCGATCTACGAATGTTAAAATGCAAAATTGTGAAGCACAAGATCTAAAATCAAAATGTTAATTTGAAATGATTTCTGGAAGTAGCATTTTCAAATGATTAATTAGGAAAATTATTAATAATTGATCGATACTTGGCAGTTAGGTAATTAGGACCATGAATATTGTCAGTCGTTTAGACTTGTTTTATTATATTTTCCTTGAACTACTGAGCACTGTTCTATGAACATTGGGTAAGTTCAGTTTTCTTTGTATGTCTTATTTTGTACTAATAATTTCCGAAGCTGGAATGCTTTTTTTAGGTAATAACTACTCACATGCCTCTCCATGTACCACATTTCTCTTGTGTCCTATCCACCAGATCACGCACAATCGAATAGGTTCAGTGGTACGACCCTAGAATGACATCACTTTCTTCTTTTCTCCATGCTCATATTTTCGTGTATGTGACGTACTGCGAGAGTAATATCGCAACAGAAATATAAAGACATTAATCTCGCCGGTGACGGTGGGCCTGCAAAAGCCATGAGTGCTGACCCCCTTTCCACACCCAGGAAGCAAGGAAAAATATGCACAATATGTCTTGTATTGCAATTTTCCGTATTATTATTTTCTGTGCATATTTGTAAGCCATAATACATCTATAATTATTGTAATTGCTTGTATTATATGTAATTTCGTTTGTTAAGAATTCTATTGTTTTATATTCCTTTAAAATTGTCCATCTATTTCTATGTAATATCTATTGTGTTGCAAAGTGGCTGTGAACAATATACCTTCCGCAGTTGCATCAGATAATTTAGTGAAAATGTTTTGTTTTTCGGTATTTATTAATGTTTTTTTTATTCATTACATGCGTTCTCCCAAAGTGTTTTCATATTTGAACCACGCATCACCCTTAATTAGTGGTCCTAATATTCCGATAGATTTTCGTTTATTTGCTTGAGCATGGGATAGGGTGATTGCCTAACAGGCTGCCAAAGCTTTCCTTGCCGCATATTGTTATGATATCAGGACGTTTATAAATCGAAGTGTTATCTCCCAAAGTATATTAGTTAACATATTGCTATCTACTGAGTGTGGTTTATAAGCATAATATTCGTTCTCAGGGAATATATAGAAATTTCTCGAGAATGCACAGTTAATAATGATCCTAAAAAATTCATATTTCTGGATATAGTATGTAATACATGGTTTCTTTATACTAATTAATAGTCTGTAATCAGGTTTAAATCTTTGTTTTTTTATTTTTGTAGTTTCTCTTCCAGAACTCGTGTTCTCATCTTCAGTCTAATCCTATGATTCATTCTGATTTTTATGTTTGCGAATGTTCTCTAAAACAAATGTGCAGAATACTGATCGTATCTTGTCTTGTATATCTATTCTTTCTATTTTATTTCTTAGAGTACTCAGGTGGGTGTTTCAGAAGTGCTAGATAGTCGCACAAAATGTCATGAAATATTACTTACACCTATCTTACATTTTCACTTCAAATCACACCGGGATTAATTTTGGCTTCTGTTTTTATGAGGGCAATAAAATAAAATGTCAATTAAGTTCAATAGTAGTTGGCCTCAATAAATATCCCCCACCCCAACTCAAAATTGCTGGCATTATGCCTCAATTAGAAAAAGTTATCTTTTAGAAAACCACTTAATTGTTCATTTAGTTTGTTGCCGATAAATCATTTCAGATTTCGTTTAAAATTTCTTATATATACTATGTTAACTCCTTATAAGTTGAAGAGAGAACTATTGTTAAACTTATATGTAATTATAAATATCACATGAAGATTGCTTAATCTCGCCGTTGCATACATTGAGTTATGGTAAACATGTTCACTGATAAGCATAATACTCGTATTTATTATAGAGGAGCGCAAGATGTAAATGCATTGTCATGCCTTCGGGTGTCGAATGCAGTTCTTTTCATTTGACTTAACATCCAGTATATCTTGATAAATCTATCGTCTGGATCTTGCATAGTTTATGTAATTATACTTTACCTCCGCTCGTTTGTATACGTCTGACGTCTCTATACTTTATCTTCTAATGGGATTCATTCAGCATGTTTATAAAAAAAGAATCCTCTAACAACAAATATAGGTAGGTCTACGTTGAATGTTTGATTTCAACGTTTAAAGTTAACTGCCTAGTTTGAGTTTTCATTGATGTAAATTTTCTTAGTACAACTTACATATATTTATCTAATGACAAACACATTACAAAGTTATTAATCGCTACATGTGCAACATCTTTGTTGCTTTTAGTGTGTACTTTAAGCGATTCATCTATAGCGGATTATTTACACGAGTTCTCATCAGTTTTCGAAGATATATGTGGTTCAACGCAGAAAAAATAATATGTTTTCTCTCTCTTAACTAGGACTTTCAATAACATGAGCACAATATTAATCTAGTATTAAACATCTTCGGCATTATAGTAATCTAGCAATGGTTGACAGGCAAAAACTATATTGGGAGGATTTGTAACTAAATGTTATGGCATATATGCATATGGGTCATTGTTTCAAATTTTCGAATTTCAAATTAAGTTAAAGGTTTAAATAATATTATTATCTACTTTAGGCACAAAGCCCAAAATTATGTGAGAGGAGGCTAGTCGATTAGATCAACCCACTATGCAACTGGTACTTAAATCATCAACCTCGAAAGAATGAAAGGCAAAGTCGACTCGGCAGAATTTGAGCTCAGAACGTAAAGATAGACGAAATAACACTTGACATTTCGCCCGGCGAGCTAACGTTTCTTATTTCTTTATTGGCCACATGGGCCTAAACAGAGGGGCCAAACAAGGACAGACAAAAGGATTAAGTCGATTACATCGTCCCCCAATGTGTAACTAGCACTTAATCTATCGACCCCGAAAAGATGAAAGGCAATGACGACTCGGCAGAGTTAGAGCTCAGAGCGTAAAGGAACACGAAATACCGCTAGGTATTTCATCCGGCGTGCTAACGTTTCTTCCAGCTTGCCGCCTTACAGGTTTAAATAATATTGCACGAGATTTGATTACACCAGGTAATAAATAGCAGGTAATCACTGAAGCAGTATTTCAACTACATTGCCCGATATATTTCATGTATTGTAATAATGAAAGGAATAATTAGTAAAAGATTTAATGAAAATGAACGGAAAATACTTCACATAGTTTACGAAATAACCTAAAAATTAAGTATTTTTCGCGTACTTGCATGCATACAAGCGTACATACCGTGCATACATGCAAACTTACACACACACATATATATGTCATCTGTGTATGAAATAACAAAATTCCTAGCTTCAGAATTATCCCTTATATGAATTCAGGGACGATACAACCTCTAGGCAACGAATTAGTAAAGAGACACACTTTATTACAAAATACAGACGCGTTTTGAACGCATCTACAACAAATGACATATCCAACACGACCATTAAAAGCAGTCACAATCACTTCTATAATCCACAACGATTCACTTTTAGGTCACTTGACCATTTAACATACTATTACTCTCACACCATCCGGAATTCTCTCATTATTCCTCTCTTCTTCTCTTTCTCCTACTTCTTGTCTTCTTTTTCCTCTCCACCACTACCTTCCTTACTTTAGAACAACTGCCGTTTAGAATGACACACACGCAAATATTATAAACAATACATTCAAAAGGGATATCTCAAGAATTCAATCACTACTACCATCCACAACAAGTCAATTCAGAGCACTTGATCATTTAACCTCCTACTACTCTCATAGCACTACTGCATTCTTCTTCTTCTTCTTCTTCTTCTTCTTCTTCTTCTTATTATTATTATTATTATTATTTTATTATTATTATTATTATTATTATTATTATTATTATTATTATTATTATTATTATTATTCTCTTTTCTTCTTCTTCTTCTTCTCCTCCTCCTCCTCCTCCTTCTCTGCCAAGAATTCACAACGATGTCGAACCCACAAGAGTAACCAAGAGAGACAGAGACAGGCAAAAACAAGGAAATTGCCCCTTGTATTTGAATACTATACAAATATTCTTTTAAAAAAACTTTTCATTTAATTTTTTCCAAACTGAAATTGTTTTCCATACTTACAGTTTAAAAAGCCTCAATGACCAAAACGGGTACTGAAATGATTTTATAAAATTATTTAGCATTTTCAACCCTGATTTTTTCCCCATATATATCAACTCGTGTGTTCCTTCTCATATATATATATATATATATATATATATATCTTGTATAGAAATAATTTATGAAAGCAAATTTCTAAATCAATCAGGTACAACCCTACAGCATTATAGCCATCTACATTTCGTACTTTGAAATCTTATTTAACGTATATTTATATACTTACCTATAAATATACAAATTATCTTATAAAAGTCAATGTTAATTCAATTTTGGTGGGGGATTAATCCATATGCGGGTATTGTATTTCAGATAATATAAGAATTAACCTAATGAGTATATCTGAAAGTAAACACATGGTATCAGTTTGCACATCACGAAATAATACTTAAAGTATATAACCAAAATTACCAGCAGGGTATATATTTTACTTCAAAAGCTTAAACTTATTAAATATGAAGTAACTACACGTGTTTCAGTATTGGAAGATTTTGTATTATCTGAAATCGAATACCCGCATATCGAATAATCCCCAACCCAAACTGAATTATATATACATGCATTCATGCATACATAGACAAGCTTACATACATATGCATTATTTTACTATATTAGCAAAAGAAATCTATTCATTGAGAATACTAGGTGAGAGCTCTTAGAAAGTTTAATCATTACTTGGACGAAAAGATTTTTTTATATATTTGGGCTACCATTAGAATTACTAAATGTTTCCTATTTCTGTAGGACGTGTAATAGTGATATAGAAATCTAAATTTGGTTGTTGTATCAATTATCATCGGTGCAGGCATCCCTGTGCCATTAGGAGTACATTGCAACCATCGGATTCGTGATTGGTATCAACTACACCGAATCCTCATGAAGAAATTACCCTGCAGAAAAACGCAAATATGTGTGTGTATGTGTGTGTTTGAGAGAGAGATAGTGTGCCTCAGTGTGTGTGAGAGAGAGAGAGAGTGGGTGTGTGTCCCTCTGTGTGCAGTGTGAGTGTGTTTGTGTCTGTGAGTGCGTTTGTGTGCATGTATGTGTATATATATATATGTGTGTGTGTGTCTGTTTGTGTGTGTGTGTAGTGTATATCACTAAAACCGGCGGTATACTTGTGTTGTTTCCCTATCTCTCTAGCATCTTAGTGTATCTAAAAATGAAGACAGGTGAAATATATCCAGTGTTGAAATAGTCGCTGGAATTGATATATACCAATAAAACGCCGGCAGGGTATTCCCTGAGACAAACTTAGTCCGGTGGCTGAGAATATAATAAGACTGCAGAATTAAGTTTAAAAATTAGATAAATAACTTGATCTAATGCAGTGTATTTGACAAATGATAACATTCATTCTCATTCGTTTGTCAGTGTTTCTTAAATATATTAAAGTAACAGCAACAACTCAACATTAAATTTACTATAAAATATAGGATTCACTCGAGTTTCGAAAATGTGATTTAAAGAAAGTTGTGAGTATTTCTTCACGTCAGCTCTACCTATGTTATCAATTGTGTTTATCAATATTCGTAAGAAAATCGATGCTCAGCATTTTTATTAATCGTGGTAAACAATAAGAAACCATAAACAGCAACATAATGCACGCACATATTATATAACACAAATATATGTGCAATACGTATGAATGTATTTGCATGTAAGAGTTCGTGTGTGTTTGTGTGTGTGTTTGTGTGTGTGAGTGTGTGTATGTGTGTATGTGTGTGTGTAAAACTGATTGCTGAAAATTTAATTAAAAGCAAGGCAATGATTAACTTGTTTGTATTATGATTACATTTTCTAAGAAGTTAATGAAGTTTAGGCATTTTTTATGTCACCGTTCGAAGTATATATATATATATCTATATATATATATATATATATATATATATATATATATATATACATACATACATATATACATTCACACGCACGCGCACACATTTACACGAGCACACGCACACATATGAGATCACCTCAATAGGAACAAGAGCAATGCATTGATTTTATGCTTTCCTACGGTGTGTACTTTCAAAATTCCTCAAATGCAATCAGAACCACACATAAACATAAACACAAATCTATGTGTATACACAGACACTCACACACACACGCGGTCACACATACACACACACACACACATTCAGATACATACTGTATGTATGTTTGTGTGGACGTATATATGCATGTAAGTATCCATTGGTAGGGATCAAACACCAGTGGGCATATTTAATTGATACCTTACAGCGAAATGTTTGCTGGACAAACACGGTGGAATAAGGCTGGAGGAAAACATAACTGCTGAGATATCAAATAATGATAGACACTATAGCATCTAAGAAAAAGTTTTCAATTTGCCTTTGAAACAATATCACTCTGAGAAACAATGTCGTTATTGGTTGTTAGCCGCAGGGATGCAACCGAGTTATCTGACTCACATTGTAATTCGTCTAATATATGGTGATACGCACTGACAATGCTTTAACTTCTATATGTTCAGAGAACTGCTTCTAATATTCGCACTACTAGTAAGAATATTGTCAATTTCCTTAACGAGTTCTCAAGACACTTTTACATGTTACATTGTCTTTAACGGCTAATAACATAACTTGAATAAATGTTAGTTTATTTGCTGTATATTCTGCATGCGATTACAAGCAGTACATTGATCTTTTCGGATCGATTAGTTTCGCAAACTTGTTGTTCCAGAATCGTGCGATGATATTTGAACAATAATGCAGTTGAAAATTTAATATTTGATCGAAAGTGGACGAACGAAATCAAAATGTATGAATAATCTAAGTAAACTTGATAGTAGGAACTGGACAGTTTATCTGAGTCAATATTCGCTATAAGGATAAATTGGGAACATACTAAATATTTGATATAGAATGAATGCATACAAGGGAATAACTTTAGGAACTCTTGTTTGTTAAATATTGTCAGTCCGTAATGATTTTTAGGACAAATAATTCTTGAATCAATCAATTTGATGTTACTGACTACAAGGGAAACTAGCCATAAGGTAACCAGAATCGATTCTTCTGTTAAACATTGTATACTTTTATACTCAACGGTATTTTCTTAACTAATTCGTTTTCCATATGTAAGGAAAACTGATGTAGTTACCTCTGATACAACTTCGGTAGATTATGTACGGAATATATCATTCCAGAGTTCACACAAAATTGTTGCGTTGTCAGTGAATGGTGGATGGGATTGCATAATCAGTTCAGTGTTTAAGCATCGGATTGCATTTCGTTACCACGGGCTAATGATCGTATGTGTACCTGACCAAAGCAATTTTCTTTGTTTCGAATTAATTAAAGTTTATAGCGACACAGTAACCCTTCTCTTCCACGTTATCATTAATTGCTTATACCAGATCGATCTTACGCGCTGTGCACCGGACGACAACAGGGAATAATATGAAGTATGGCGAATAATATATAGTTGACTGGAATCGTTCTTAGGTATTGATTCCTCATATCGATTCCATATAATCACGTGATCAATTAGTCAACTCTGTCAATTGATATGTAAGGAGATTATTATTAAGATTTAACTAGAGTCGAACATATGTTGAGCTTGAGAATATGATGGCAGGCGGCTGAAACAATGGTTTCATCACCACTTTACATCGGTGTTCTTAAAATACTTGTAAACACAAGCAAGGTTTATAATTTAAGAAACAAAAACAAGCAAGGTTTATAATTAAAAAAAGAAACAAAAACATTTAATTGTATTATGAAGAGATGAAATTTTTAAAAGACCGCATTATGTTCTGCACTTTAACGCTTTCACTACTCTTGTTTCCTTCGACAATATATAATCAGATTAAAATTCTTGATAAACCTCCTCAATATTTAAGATGCACACATTACGACGCACATGTGAAGTAATTTAGATTGTGAATAAATCAAACATATATTTCTTTAAAAAATATATCACTGACATTACTTGCAAGTGAGCATAAGTATTCTTTATAATTAACGCTTAATAGCTTAATCGAAAAGTTAATTGCTGAACGTGTGAAATAGTATAGATTAATTTGAATCCAGTATATTATTATATATTTCACAGTAGAAAGGAAGATAGACGAGAAAACAATGGACTTGTAAAGAAATATTTTAATTCTGTGATAGCTTATTTATTTTTATGCGAACAAACTGTAAAACTACAGCATTTTGATTTTTTGTTTCATTATAGTAATGGGCGGTGGATTAAAATAAAATGTTATTGCATATAGTTGGTAATATAGTTTATCAGACTCCATATTTGAAATTAAAAGGAAGACAAATATCAAGTACTGCGATCTTAAATCAGTAACGTAAGAGAATCAACTAATTATTGAAAGCAATTGTATTTGGCTCAAAGTATTTAAGTCCATTCAATAGATATCGAATCCAATATGAATGTGTGGCTAAAAAGTTCCCTTCACTACTTCGGCATACTTCGAACAAGTGAATTATATGATGTATACAATTCGATTAAATGATTGCAAGTAAGATTTTGAATATGAAAATTGTGTAAAACCTAGCAGTGAGAACGTTCTTGTCGTTGAAGGTAGATTTAGTCTTCCTTTAAAAATTATCATCATATTCTTTAGTTTGTATCCTAGATTCCATCGTTTTACATACATTTATAGCAGGTTTCCTTTTTGAAAATAGCGTTATTCTTTCTGCACACATGGATCAAACACTGGAAACTGACTTGTACTATGTCCTTCAGATTCCGGATGTATAATTTAATTATTTGAAATTTCAACAAATACTACTAGCATATAAAATTATGTAGTAATGCGCATTTTATTTCCACAGATCAAATACATTCTCATTTGATTTTCCATAGTTATTGTAGTGGGGAAAAGCATATTTTGCAATATGTGGCCAGGAAAAAAGTAATTTTCCTAGGTTTAAGCAAAATACAAACTTTAATGCATTCTCCTTACAGAATATGTATGTAGAAAATAATTTAAAGTTACCTTCATGCTTCACGAACGCAGATAGTTATATTCTAACACGCTCTGTTCAATCAATTTGTATCTAAAATGCCTCTTTATTTCAATGCCTTATTACAAAGAAAAGTGAATTTTGGCGGTGCTCCAGCTTGCTCACAGTCTTAGGACTGAAACGTATAACAGAATACAAGAATAGAATGGATACCTTGCTTAAGTCTCAGCTCATCCAACTGTTAATATTTACTGCACTGGAATCATTTCCGCTTCGAATATGTATGTATTCATGTGTGTGTGTGTGTGTGTGTGTGCGTATGTGTTTGTATGTGCGTGTGTGGGTGTATGTAAATTCATTGTGAGATCTTAGTTTACACACATGAATTGCATAAGTAACATTCACATTCTTTTCTACACTAGGCACTAGGTCCGAAATTTTGGGTGAGTGGGTGCCAGTCGATTAGAACGACTCCAGCACGCAAATGGTACTTACTTTATCGACACTGAAAGAATGAAAAGCAAAGTCGACCTCGGCGGAATTTGAACACAGAACGTAACGACAGACGAAATACCTATTTTTTTACTACCCACAAGGGGCTAAATTCAGAGAGGACAAACAAGGACACACAAACGGATTAAATTGATTATATCGACCCCAGTGCGTGATTGGTATTTATTTAATTGACCCCCGAAAGCATGAAAGGCAAAGTCGACCTCGGCAGAATTTGAACTCAGAACGTAGCGGCTAGCGAAATAACGCTAAGCATTTCGTCCAGTGTTCTAACGTTTCTGCCAGCTCGCCGCCTTAAATACCATTCACATTGAGAAAGAACTATAGATCGTGTATATCACCCATGTTTATTAACAGTATAAAAATAGATAATTTCAGTAATACAGGTGTGAGTGGCATACAGGGCCACATATAAAGAAATTTGTTGTTTGGCTCATCGGTTGATCCAGCGGCAGAACAGAAAATGCAATTTCAGAACTTCTGAACAAATTAGATTTATATGAATATATGGTCATGCATGCATATTCATATATACTTCTGTTTCTATGTTATATACATATGTATGTGTGCAAATGTGTGTGCGTGTTTGTGTCTTCTGTGAGAGTGTTTGTGAGTGTGAGTGTGTGCGCTCGCGCATGGAACTATATGCATTATTTAGCTCTTTTCTTATTTCAAATGAACTGACAAACGTTCTCCTGAAAGTAATACTGGATTAGGAAATCAAACGAAATATCAAGAATGTATATGAAGAAACATATCTCAAATAATACTCTTTCCTGTTTTCATTAAAAACCTTGCATTGAAGGTGAAACTCGTATCATCAACCGCAATATTATTATTATTATTCAGATCACTGCCTGGAATGGAACTCAGAATCGTGGGGTTATTAGCCAGTGCTCTTAACCACTGCACTATATGTCTGTAGTCAATTGTGGATTGAATGTGAGGGCTTAGAGATCTAATATTTTCTTATCCTTCCTTAATGCCAGTTTCCATATGCAGTAATATATATTTACACATACATAGGTTTTTGCGTGTTAAATAAAAGGAGACGAGAAAGCCAACGCAGTGTGAAATTTCTAAAACTTTTATAAAGAGAAAGGCAATCATGCAGTCCTTTCAGGGATATGAAAAGATATCCCATCATCTGAAACGATAGGAGAGACTGAAGTAGAAGGAAATAGAGTTCAATATATATATATATATATATATATATATATATATATATATATATACACAACACACACATACACACGCACACACAAACATATATATAGTTGAAATTCACAGAAGAATAAAACATGAAGCCACGTGTATAAACAATAAACGATTTAGATTAACGCTCGAAAATGAGAAAGTATTTTACGTTAGGAGCCTACGCTCTTGAACAGAAAGGAACACGAGAGGGAATAAAAAGAAAAAGATAAATCTGTTATAGCTAGCACTTCATCACTACATACACACACACACTCACACACACACACACGCACACACACACATATATATGTAGAGAGTTTTGAAGTGGTGTACAGATATTACATATTCAGAATAACAACGTAGTCAAAATTTTGGATGATTATATATTTATATATATATATATTATTTATATTTTAACGCTTTCTTCCGTTATCGGTTTTATCACGGAATCAAGCGGAGGAAAGCGCTAAAAATGTTCAAATTATGTACCAGCAACGAATGTTCTGAGTACCTTGTTATTCTCAACATATATATATATATATCATTCACTGTAAGATTCGAGCTACTAATATTTTCTTGCTGTGAGAACAATTTTTTAGGCACGACTTTATAACACACTTGTGCTTCGAAGCAATTTTGAGGCTCTCACCATGTGAAGTTTACTTGGCAACACCAAGCGTACAAACACTCTAATTTCGAGAGTAATAAGTTATTAGTTGCTCGTACTATTTTACTGTGTATTAAATTATATTTATTTCTCATCAGATGGAATACATTTCTGTTGATTATATCTTAACAGAACAGTAAACCATGTATATATATATATACATATATATATATACATCCTTGTTTTTTACGTCCCTTTCTGTAGAAGAGCGTAGGCTCGAAACGTAAAATACTTTTTCTATTTCTGAGCGTTATGTTAATACATCTGTTTGTTTTGTACACCACCTGTCTTTGTCTTTTGTGTTTTTTTTCGTAAACTCTCCCTATATATATATATATATATATATATATATATATATATATATATATATATATATATATATATATATTATATATATATATATATTATATATATATATATATTCATATATATAAGTGTGTATGTGTGTGTCCATGTATGCAGAAGGTATAGGTTTGTACGCGCATATGTATACATAAAATGATTCTTCAATCATTTTAGCTATTTTATAAAAGAGAGACAGCCGTGTGGTTGCGCAAACGCGAGCATGATACTACAATTTATTTACCATTAGTTCAAACAATAACAATAATACTTTACACAATGTGCAGTCACAAAATAAACGTTATTTAATTTAATTTGTATAGAAATGATAATATCAATGAAAAAGCAGAGGAGAATAGTTAAGAGAAACTGTATGCAACTTTGGCGATGGTCTCGCTTGGTTAGATGCACCAAGCATTAAAAATACTGCACATACATAATCATATATGTGCATACACACACAAACACACACATATCTATACCTATATATACATATGTATATATATATATATATATTATATATATATATATGTGTGTGTGTGTGTGTGTGTGTGTGTGTGTGTGTGTGTGTGTATGTCTGTATATATATATATACACACACACTTATATATTTGTATGTATATATATATATATATATATACACACCTATATATCTGTGTATATATATATATATATATATATATATATATATATATATATATATACACGTATACGCATATGTAAATTCATGTATCTATGCGTACATATGTATGTATTCACCCTATATATATATTCGAATGCATATCTATATTATACTTATATACACACACGTATCAGTATGTATGCATCTCTGTAAGTAAATATGTATATCTCTATACACATAATCTCATTTAAAGACAGATACATACTTACAAAGAACGTGAAAGATACGTATTTACATATATAAATAGCAAAAACAGAAACAAATGTATAAAACAAAGAAACTGAAAAGAATAGCATTTTAAAATATTGCCATGGGCCACATTTGCTAACTTATGGTTGGCAAGATTGATTTGCGGGTTCGTGGAGACGTTTTCTTTGACAAAAACAAGCGATAGTGATGAGAGATCATGTACAAAAAATAGTAAAAATATAAAATAAAATAAATCAACTTGGCAGAAATATACGTCAGATAATCATAACTGACAGCAATATATTCTTATTCTTCTCAACCTTGCAAGGGTGCTGACACTTTTGTTGCTTAGTGCTCTGAAGTCATTAATTTGCTCTGAAACTCAATGTAGAAAAAATACAGTCTCGTAGTTACTGTCTGTTATTCTTACATTTCCAAACGTTATCATATAGAAATGTTTTCTTTTCTCTTCTTCTTACAGAATTTATTTAATTATTGAAATACCATTGTTATTTAGTGTGCATGTTACATTTTTGTTCCTACATACCTTCACACAAATATAATATATATATATACATACTGTTGTATTTGTCTTTATGAATGTCTGTCTGTCAAAGTGTATATTTATATATGTGTATATGTACGCCCATATATATACATATATACATGCACACACACACATATATTTATATCCACATATATATACATATACATATATATATATGTATATATACATATATGTATATACATTTATATATATGTATATATACATATCTGCATATACATTTATATATATAAATACATGTATATATATGTGTATATATATAAAATTATATATATATATATAGTGTGTGTGCACGTGTGTGTGTGCACGGGTGTGTGTGAGTGTGTTCGGGTATGTATGCATATATGCAGATATGTGTGTGTTCGCAAGTTATTGAACATTAGAAAATTAATCTAAGTTAAAATTAGTCTATTAAACTTTTATTTTTCAGTCCTTTCTTTGGAACGGTTAACAGTGGTTAACACATGCCGTTATCGTATTTGTAATCACATAAAGGCATTATCTTTTCATGTGTCACGATTGATTGACCATTCATCAAATTATAAGTACCCCATCATTCGCCGGCTCTCAGTAAGAAATTGTAGCAATTATATTTTCTAAATCAAACACTTATAGGAACGCCTGCCTAGGCAAGTTAACATATATAATTTGCATAGTTATGCAATTTATATATATTTAGTTAGTTTAACTGTAATAAATTTATACATGTATATCTGTGTATACGAGTATGTATTTATAAGTGTACGTACGTGCGTATTTATGTATGCATGTATGTATATATGCATGCCCGTATGTATGTATGGATGGATGGATGGACGGATGGATGCATGCATGCATGAATGTTTAAGAAGTGACAAGCATGGACGTGTTGGAATTTCCATACAACACTCACACAACCAAAGCTTGACATTCTAATTTAACTAAATGTTTCCCACCAAGCTACTATATGCAAAATGTTGGGATGAAAATAATTCACTGTTAACCGAATTGCTTTCACCTTCTAAAACTAACACACGCCTATCCTCGAAAAACCCAAAGTCTGTTGCCATGAATACATCTATTATACTGACATATATGTATACACTTTATGTCCAGTACTGTATGAATTTCTCTTCTTCTGGCAAAAGGATATCTACCATCATCTCCAAAATCACTTAGCCCACACTATCTCAGCATTGGTGTCTTTTGTAAATGGTAAAGTAGCGGAGCACGTTTCTGTACTTGATCTGAGATGCGTATCCCACTTGATATTGCAAAGAGGAGGGAAATTCTCTTCGAAAATATTCCTCTCGTTTTTATTCATCACGCCATCCTATCTGCGTATGCACTAAATTCTGGAATCCACGTCGCACTCATTTGAGATGCAAGGATTAAAGCCAAGTACAATGAATATCACACCTTACTCTCTGAAATAAATTAAACTTATATTCAAAGTGTAGTAATAATTAATCTTAATAATACTGTATAGTTCCGACAGGAATACATTTGATTAAACTATGTCCTGTCAAATCTGACTTGGGACGTAAATAACATCCTCAATTCCAAATGGCAACTCCTTAATTCCTCTACAATATTTTTTTTCTTTCACACTCAAACATAGTACCCAAAGCAAGCTCCGCATCATCACCAATCTCTTCATATACAATTTATATACATATCTATATTCAGAATTTTGGAAACATAATACATGCCCACTCCATCAGAAACGTTGGTGATACCCTAAGCCGTCTACTTATTGTTCTCCTATCAAATATGCAAAATAATTATTTCCGCTTGTATATTGACTCCATCTCCCTTCGCAAAGTCTATGAATAGTGTATCTATAGGCCAGTTTTCCTTTCTTTTCTATATTTTTCACTAAAGACTCGAACGTATACGTGTGTGTATTTGAGTATATGTCTGTGTGTCAGTGAGAGATTCGGTATAAACAGCATTGTTGTATTCAACATCTTCGGAGTTATTGTTAGCGTATAGCTCAAAAATCTACAGCATCATTTCTTTTTATTATTACTGAGACAGTTCATATGCTACGTATGGCATATGTCAAACTTCTGAGTAATTTTTTGCGTATAGTACAAAAATGTACGGCACCATTTCTGTTTATTATTATTGAGACAGTTTCTATGCTACATATGGCATATGTAAAAATGTTCCGTCGAATTTGTTCTTCCCATCTCACTCTGCAAAGATGGGGAGCTTTTGAAAACATACTACACCAAATGTAAATTTTCTTCAAGTTTGGGAAGCACATAGCTATCTACTAAAGAAAGTTATCAACAGCAGCCATCTAAACTTATACTTTCTACAATACTGTAGCTGTTAGTGCTTTCAGCTCATTAGTCCTGGTTACCTAGCATAACAAGCCTCAGGACTTCCTTTTACATCCACGTTTTTCGAATATACAGCGACTGTCGGGTATTGAATGTAAATAAGGACCTCATCAATTCAACTATTATCAGAGGTCTTTCGACGGTCATTGACACAACTACTTCAGCCAGAAACTACTTCCAGAATCATAAAATTTAATGTCTCGTCTATAAATTGCCTACCAGTATACCTAATCGTTTCTACTGACGAAATGTGACACAGCTGTTGTCTTTCCTACACTCCAAAACAAAAATAAAAAGAAACAAAATTTTGTTATCATTTAAATAGGCACTAGTATACATTTCTCAACTCATGAACTACTGTAAAGTTTTTCCGTGCCTGGTCTCCCAAGTGGGAAAATACGTCTACTAATCAATCAAATATCTCTTATTCCTCTCATGGTTTCTATGTGACATGAGTTATTTGATTTGGTTTATAAATCACATCTTGAGGGAGAGCTTCAAAACTAAATTTTCTTTTATACTATTTCTTCACACAATTCACATCATTGTAAGAGTTTTTGTTTCATGTTTCTCGTTATCATATTATTGGCCAAACTTATCTGTACATTCACACGGGTTATGCAAATTTTTTCTTTTCTCTTTCGTATTTTTCACTATTGCATTCATTTTTGTTTTTGTTATGTTATTGGCTGCATCATTAGAATCTTTAAGATGGCTATTGTTATCATCTTAGTAATATTTGGCAAGATAAATGTTATCGTTTCTTATTTCTGTTTTTTTCTTCCCGTCGATATTGTTGTTGATTAACCGTGGGTCATTGACAATCCAGCAGAATTACGAATAAATGCCTTCTATCCGTAAACATTCAAAATGATTTTATTTCGTATTCAACATGATCGATTCCGAACTGGGAGATATTTGGCTGCTATTTCTATGGATTATTTTCAGTGATTATACATTCCATAACAGCGTACATTGTTGATCACACGGATGTCATAGCTATTAATCAGAAGGTTGGCTATATCTGCTATCTCACCCATAATGTTATTTTTATTAGAGAAAACTTTTTCAATTGTCACCGCACCAAACACTTTACAATAAAGCCGTAGAATGACAGTAGTATAAAATGACATAGAGCAAACCTTATTTATAGAATGTTGAAGAAATAACGTAACGTTTAGGATGGCGAACCCTTCATTAAAATCGTAACGATACGATAAACACAAGAAGCTTAACATATGTTTCAAATTAAACCGATGTGAAAGCAGGAGAAACAGCCG
>NC_042997.1:5745532-5760532 GCF_006345805.1 Octopus sinensis | reverse complement strand
ATATATATATATATATATATATATATATATATATATATATATATATATTATATATATATATATAAGTTTATACGTATATAATTACGTATATATATATATATATATATATATTATATATATATATATATGTTTGTATGCATATACGGAAACATAACATACTGCATGCCCAGATAGGGTTACTTATTGTTTATGGGTTTAAGTTGTAATAGATCGGGTTTTACTTAAAGCCATGAACGAATATATAAGTGTATACAGAGAAGTAAAACATTCTTCACATATAGGCGGTTTATATATTGGAATATAGAATACAGCTATACATATTCATTACAAAATTACTATATTCAAACCACTGTGTATGGAGAAAACTTTCCTCGTGTTCAGTATGCATATATGTTTAAATTGCATGTATACAGTCAGTAGAACTTATATATACTAGTGCAATGATTTAGAGGCTTATATCTTAATAATAATTTTGCAACATCTTGTAATTTGAAAGGTCGCTGATGTGCCAAAAGATGTGACAGTACGGTAGCCATATTGCTTCCCAAACATATGGTTTGGTTGTTCAGTCCAACTGCGTAGCATTTAGAGCTAATACCTTCTACTAAATCTCGAGTCGATCAATGCCTTCGAGCTGATTTGGTACACGAAACCTAAGAGAATCCCGTCGTATACACGTGTGTGTGGTTGTGTTTCTCCCAACCACCACAACCGCTTGACAACCGATGTCGGTGTGTTAACTGTTCAGCAGTAGAAACTACTACTACTAATACTAATACTAATACTATAACTACTACTGCTGCTGTTGCTGCTACTACTAACTACTACTACTACTACTACTACTACTACTACTACTACTACTACTACTACTACTACTACTACTACTACTAATAATAATAATAATAATAATAATAATAATAATAATAATAATAATAATATAATAATAATAATAATATTAATAATAATAATAATAATAATAATAATAAACTCCTGAATAAATGCTGGCTGAAAAATGTAAGTACTAGGCATTTTAGCAAATGAAGTCGGCCAGCTTGCAGCTTTAAACATCTTAGAAATATTAAACACATTTATTATAAATTAAACAAGACGATCAGCTTGTAGAAAAGGTGTCATACGAAATGCCTTACGTTATTTTTTTCGAATCCCACCATGGTTTTCTGTGAGATTCATGACTCAGTACTGAAGCACTGGAATGCGAGATATCGACCCATCTACTCTGTACAAAATTACAAGCGTTATGCCTATATTGGAAACCACAATCAATTGGACATAAAAGGAACACCATATATATTACTCCAGATAAACCAATATAAATTATAGTTCACGACAACTGCTCGGAGTATGCTTTTCTCCAGTTCCTCCTCTGTGTTTGTGCGTGTACGCTCGCGCGTGTGCTTGTGTTTGTGTGTATAAGTGTTTGTGTGTGTTTGCATATTTAGACTGATGGATATAATGATAATAATACCAGCTGAAAGCGAAATGTGCGTACAACTAACTATTCCCTAATTTTCTGTTCACGCTGATACTGTAGAGGTGACTTGCTAACAATATATCTCTCCACCGGTGGTCTGAATCGGTGTCTACCATTATTGGGAGAAGTAGTCAAGGCGGCTGGACACAATGTTCATCGCCGAATTAGATTGGTTTCAATTTTCTTGCTCTTGTTCTTCGTGTATTATATCGAACAAAGTACATGACTAGCACTTTGTAATCGTCCAAAGAGTGATGTAAAAAAAAATGAAACGAATAGTGATTTGCATAAAATACTTGTAGTGCTACTAGATATCCATTGCAATTTGCCTCGTTAACGCACCACTAATATAATCAACCTTTCAGAATTATATATAAGTAATATTTCAACGTATTAAGATACATAAACTCATATTGATAACAACAAATATGTACCTATTAGCCCGTATTTATATAATAGTGTGTATGTATATATATATATATATATATATATATATATATATATATATATATATATATGTTTGTATTTATACATTTATGTATATGTACACGATTGTATATATATATATATATATACATATATATATATATATGTATGTATTTTTCAAAGGTATAATGTCAAATGGTTACCGAATCGAGAGTAGAGGAAATTATGGCCAACAGACGGTGAACTTTATCAATTTTCACACCGAATTAGATGTAAACAACATTTTCAAATATCACACTTAAATTACCTTGACGTCATTGTAAACATTTTCCACCAACCCGTTTCTTTCTATTTACAAGAAGTAACAAAATACATCCTATCAGACAGACACGGTTGCAACTACATCCATCCATCAATCCATTCACACACACATACACACACACACACACATATATACATGATATAATATATGTAGGTATATATGTGTGCGTGTGTCTATACACATACGCATTTTTACACGAAGACACCGGAACGAATACAAGCAACGTACGCACATTCGTATATAAATAATTTGGAATATTGTTAAAAACTATTACCTTTTAGAAAGCACCAAATGATGCATCAGGTATAAATTAATATATTACGTCAAACATACATAACATATACATACTTATCTTCATACACACATACACAAACACAAACACACGTACACATATATATATATAAACCTACCTACCTACCTAACTACATACATACATACATACATGCATACATACATACATACATACATACATACATACATACATACATACATACATACATATATACATGTGTGCCTCATCTGTCTCTCTACGTTCTCGTTTGCTAAATGTCAGCAGTATTCACAATACAAACAGTAAGCATATACTGAGAAAGCAGAGATTATATATCTTCTGGCGATTAACCATGTTTTATAAAGTTTTTATGCAGTCGATCTTTACATTTATAAAAATCACCTCCTTAAACAAGCACACAGACACAAACAAACATGAGTTCGAATTCCATCACAAAGGCAAAATTGTTTTCTGAAACTACGGATGCAAAAGTAAAAAAATGTGGTAGACCAAACTGCGCAACATCCCCAAAACTTCTAGAAGGATCAGAATTCCTTTTCAAAGAAGGACAAAAATTCAAGATCAAATCTAATACTGGCCAAAATCTTTCTAAGTTATTCTAAGTTATATATATATTATATATGTATATATATATGTGTGTATGTGTGTGTGTGTATGTGTGTGTGTATGTGTGTGTGTATGAGTGTGTGTATTTGTGTGTACAGACACAAAAGTAACACAGTTAAACTGGCAGGCTGCTGGGAGAAGCTACAAGAACTAAAGCTCTACTCCGTGGAGAGAAAGTGAGACATGTATGCAGTGATATACATATAGATAATCCTGAAAGGTCTAGCTTTCACTTTTGGGATTAAAACTTATGCCAACCACCGAATTGGACGGCATTGCATAACACTAAACATCTTGTCTTTTTCATGAGAACCAAATAATGCAACAGCTTCAATTACAGGAGACCACATGTGTCCAGCATCCAGCCATACAGCTTCAGATATTTGCAAGTTGTTGATTTAAACACTTCAAAATGCACCTGGACAAATTTGTATCTGAAATACCAGATGAACCCACATCACGACAGGAGGCGGAAAAAAGAACGACACGCTTCATCTCGCTTCTTCCCTAAAAAAAGTACAGAAACGAGACAAAACAAAAACGCTGAATCGCAGTACTCCAGCGTGGCCCCAGCCCATGGCTGTAACCAATTAAAGATTATATACAGTAATCCCTTGATTATCGCCAGTGTTACCTTCCAAGATCCCCCGTGTTAGGTAAAAATCAGCGAAGTAGAAATTGTACTGTACTGTATATTTTATTTGTTTATAATTTGTATATATTTGTTTTATTATAAATGCAAAACAACTCCACAGAAGAATCGACGTAAGCTTGACTAATAAACCGCGATAGGTGAACCGTGATATAGTGAAGGATAACTGGACTTATGTATATACAAAAATATACATTCCTCTAAGTGTTAATTTTAAAGTATCTAATTTAGTCCACATACATTAAAGGACACAAAATTAACTTTTAACGGGGGTGGGATGAAATAAACTGTTTTTACTTAAGGCAAAAGCAAAACCCGGTCGAAACATTCATCAAAAGTTCGAGAGATGTGCCATATCCGAAAAAAACTACACCACTTTATCTATATGTATAAAAATATATACACGTGTTTGTGTGTGTATTTTATCTTTTCTTCTTGTTTCAGCCATTACATTGCAGTCTTGAGAAGTTTTTCTCTAACGAATCGACACCAGGGCTTACTTTTCTTGTCTGATATTTATTCTGATGTTTTCTTTTCGCGAACCGCTCGGTAACGTGGACGTAACCATACCAACACCGGTGCCAAGGCGGACGGAGAAGCATAGGCACAAAACACTTATACAGACACATGCCCGTACATGCACACACACACACACACACACACATGCGCACGCGCTCACTACCTTTTCTAGTCTCTGTCTCCTAAATAAACTCACTTATGGAGCATTGTTTCATATATTTATGAATGTTGATTTTTGTTATTTATCAACCAAAACTTTGTAGATTTAAAAAATCTTAATCCTTTAGACACGCTCATAAATACAACCTCCCCTCTCTCTCTCTCTCTCTCTCACACACACACACACACACACACACATACGCACACATATATTCTCATCTGCCCTCATACAAACATATACAGTGGGCGGGGAAACAGTAAATGTATCTTTGAACATATATGTATACATCTAATTCGGATTGTGACATTTTTTTAATTATTCATATTATAGGTAATTTTGTTTAAATTCTGAAGGATATAGCCAGGGTAATCTAACGCTGGCCACTACCTAACTAAGGAAAACAAAGTTTAATATCCTTATATTAACCATAAACATTTCATAAATTTAGGTCTAAATGGCCTATCTTTAGTTATTAATAATCGCACAGTAGAATGGATAATTGAATATAAGCGTAAATAATGTGACACAGTTTAGGTAGTGAGTATGAGTACTACTCCTGGTTCGTAGGTTTAGAATAACGCTAATAGGAAAATTAGGAACAGTTTTTAAAATATTTCAAATGTATTTTAAGTTGGCTTGACGAACAAAATATAGGCAAGCTAATCCAGCCGAATTGAGAAGAAAACTTGTCTCAAATTCCCAGACGGTTATTGCAGACGACAGATATCTGGGCAAACCAGTAAGGCCGTCTGTTATGACTGTAAGAAATGAAGATGGCGGGACCGTTCCAAAATTTCAGCTGATGCAGCTGCTTTCATTTACGTACGATTTTAGTAAAAGTGACCAATAGAATAGGTATCAAATGTTTTAAAAATAAGTACTGATGTCAATTTGTTCGACTAAACCTTTTAAGGCATCTATGGCCTCCAACTTAACGATTCAGTTCAATTACAGATGAGCATGATTTGAAGCATTAGTGTCAAACACAAGTTATAACTGATTAGGCACTTGTATAACACAAGTACCACTCTCTGCAACTTGATGATTAGTATCTAATAACAGGCTACAACGATATGACCAGCAAACACGTGAAACTGCAGGTTTTACATCTTAGTAGTGTTTACATATTTGTATACATCTTCTAGACGGATGCTGTGATAACGAATTGGGTTTCCTCACACATTGGTTTCATTGCACGCAACACAGGTAATTTTGAGTCCCCGTCATCAGATCCAAGGCAACTACACATGCTAGTTACTCCAAAGCGGGGATTCTGACGGGTGCCCTGGGTCATACTATACTTGGGAACAATAGTAGCTTAGACGAGATTCCACTTGCCCTAAAACACGGCAACTTCTAAAACAGAACTCTGCAACTAGATTCAGTTGAAAATCATACACAGGGCATACGTAAGTACCTACCTACCTACATACATACATATATGCATACATGTATAAATACATACATACATAAATACATACATACATACATACATACATACATACATACATACATACATACATACATACATACATACATACATACATACGCACGACTATATCAATCTTGATTTGTTAACTTAATAGAAAAAAATATATTTTCTAAAATTTGTGTGATCCCTAAATTGATCTGAAAGTTTTTATACAATTATGCGTAGACACAAACATCGACATATGTATGCGTATATGTGTGTATGCATGTATCTATGTGTGCGTGCGTTTATGTGTTGTATTTGTGCGCGCGTTTATGTGTTGTGTGTGTGCATGTATGTGTGTGTATGCATTTAGGTACATGCCATATGCCTAGCGCTACTGACCACTCTCATTTAGCTGTTGGTCATAATGAGTTGTGTGTTTTACAATAGCATGGTTCCTTACTGTAGTACAATCTAACATTGTTGTTTCAAGGGAAGTATGTATGTATGTATGTGACTTTGCGCAGTTCCCTCTGTTTTATTCAGTGTATCATAGTTTTAACAGACATATTAATGAACTGCTACAGCTATAAGTATAAATACTTGATTATTATATCCCCGTTTTTGATTCAGTGAAATCTCGCACAGATTATATTCGCCAGGCTTTCTTCTATTTAGTTAAATGTAAATAAAGTACCAATCAAGATTAATATACCAATTTCATCCCTGACGTTTTTCAATTGTAGAATATTAGACATATAAATTATATGGTATTTGTAATAAAAATTATCTGAACAACTTTCTATATGTTTAAGTTTAAATTTAGGAATATTAGGTGCTATTTGTTTAGTCTCTTTCCAATCGTAGTTAAAATCCCAGCAAAATGAACTTTACGCCTCATTTCTGTAGTCGATAAATCCAGTCGCCCTGAAACGATATAATCAATATAATAGACTTTACTTATATGGCAAAAACTGCTGTGCTTTTTTACCTATTCTGGATGCCATTATGTAGCGTTAGATTTTTATATGAAATCAAATAATGTTTAAGAGTCCTTTTTAGCTTGAGGGTATCGAATAAATCATTCAGAAAATATACAATAATAGATTGAGTCGACTATTTTTATCTCTCCAAAAATGGTTTTTTTTTTTTTTTTTGCAACAAATATTTTTTCATGAGTAGTAATTTAAATAATAAGGATTTTCATTTTGTGTACATCTAACTGAAAATATTTCTGGAGAGACCATAATAGCTTTAGAAATATCCAGAACATTTCAAATAACACGTCATATTACGTTGCTCTGTAAATACCTTCGTTGCTGCTGTTACAAAACTTTTCCTCTTTCAAGATGCCATATTTATACTGACAATAATATGCAAGGAGAGAGGGAGAGAGAAGAAAGTTTGAATTCGAGAGTGTATGAGATTAACATATAGGAAGAATCAATTGATAGAGTACATTTATCCTTGTATGTAAGCATATTATTTTACGTACAGCTCATCCATTTGTTTTTTTGTTTTTTTTTTGTTGTTTTTTTCAGTGCTATCATTTTGATGTTGTCAGTTAAGGCAGGCTTTCTGGACTATCGAAGTCAAGCCTTCTTTTGAAATCTCCCACGCAACTCGATTTCAATAAGTTTATAAACTCGATGTTGCAGATTTTTTTTCCGCATTCGTTGCGCTATTTTTGTCTCTTTACATGTTATTTCGAGTCCAGAGCGCTCGTGAGCGTGTCGAGTTCTGCTTTGATTCGGCACCGGTATATTTTCAGCTTTCTTGCATTTCTACATTAAGAAATTATTGAGAAAATGCATAAGTCATAAAATAGTCCCAGATAAAATCATACTTGAAGATATTTTGCTTTAGTAAAAGGCACATGACTTTTTGTACTTACATTCTTCTCACAAAATTCAGTCGGATCCCCTCCTATATTCGAAATTAAACATATGAAAATATTCGCGTTTCATCCTTATGTCACCGATTAGAGTTTAGATAAAAAAAATCTTCAGAGCAATTTATGAGGATTTGAACTGAAAATTGCATTTCTGGCATACGATATTTCTCGGTAGGATGTTTTTTCCGAGTATTTGTTGAATTATGAATTATATAAGCATGTATTATAAAAAATCCGACTCTGGATAGCAATTCATCAGAGCAATTATCAAATTATAAGTGCCCGTTATCATGTAATATGTTATTTGGTCATATGCAGAAGATATTATATGTCAAATTGACGTCAAACCTCTATGTTATATACTGTTACTTTTATTCAGGTGCAATGTAATATTTTATATCTCAGGTAGGCGGATTATTGGCATCACCTCATAAAGGACTTACAACTACGCAAAGGCAGAGAGTATGTATGTTATGATCATTATTCTTCTTTTGAGGGTGTCACATAAATAATTTTCCTTCTAAGAGAAATCAACATCATTTTTGATATGATATGCATTGAAGTGAGGAATTTGTTTCTCTCTCGTAGGGATCACCGCAGTCAGCATACAATTCAAGTGATAAAATATGTATAAAATGAAAACGCTTATGAGAAAATGATGATTCTATTAAAACTGCTTGGTTTTAGATACAATTTCAGCAAACAACGGAGCTGTATCTATCGCAAAAATTTGCTGTTTACCTTATGAAAGTACATCGGGTTAAGCTGTTAGCAGATTATACACGGAAACGAAAGCAGGCCTTGTTATTTATTCAAATTCATCAATTCTTCAAGAAATTTGTAAGGAACATGTAAGTAACGCGCATATAAATGCGCGGATGGGTATGTATATCCACTATACCGCGTCGAATGCACCGGTTTAATGTCCGGACACCGAAATTAAGCAGCGTCGAACAAATGTGGTAATTAGATGGGAGACCGCTTGTGGTAATCCTCTAACTCTCAGTAGGTCCTCGCTTAGCTGTGTGACAAGAAGCTTGCTTACCGACCAGCCACATCTCTCCGTGATCGGTCACACCGCTTGGCAACTTGGACAACAATTTTCTACTATATCATCAGGCTGATTTGACGCTGTAAATCGATTTAATAGATGGAAACTGGAAGAAGCACACCATGTGAGCGTATGTGCGTGTGTGTGTGTGTGTATTTGTGTGTATGTGTGTGTGTGTGTGCGTATGTGTGTGTGTGTGTGTGTGTGTTTGTGTTTGTGCGTATTTGTTCCCCTACCGTTTGACAACTGTTGTTGATTTGTTCATGCAACGTAGCGCTTCGGCAAATGAACTGATAGAATAATTCCCGGTGTCGATTTGTTCGATTAAGCACTCCTTAAGGCAATAACCTAGCATGGCCGCAGTAGAATTACAGAAACAAACCGAAGATAAAAGAAAAGATACATTTGTATGCGTACGTTTTAATCTATACGCAAGCACGCCAAAAACTAGTTGATTGACAAACATAAATAAAACTTGAAATTCGTCTCGTATTATATTACCGAAATTATTTTATTGGTAAAATTAGCAAAATGCAATAAAAAAGTTAATAATGTCATTATACTTCTATAAACCGTTCGACAGTAAGTTTACACCGACCAAGAGTCGAAACCGTTATATATTTATTTCTCATCATGCATTTCGTCTATTAATGCGCTTATCATTTAATCGAGTTATATTAAAGTGACCATGGCTATGTAAATTCAAATAAACACTTAGCACGTAGAACTGTGTTATGTTCGCAAGGAGAAATCATTTCACTGTAACCACATGGCATAGCCTTTAACATAAAATTGAAAGGCAACGCCTATTGGACTAATTATACCCCGTGTACTTAATAGAATGATGTTCCGTTTGATTACGCGTAAATATTTCTTCGTACCTTCCTTCCATTAAATGTAAACCTTGCCAAAATATAATAACAGCTTTAAAACTGATGAATGCCTAAGTAATACTGTTACAAATTACTTAACGAATACCAGCTGTAATGGGACATCATTAAACGAAGTAAATTGGGAGAAGTGAAAGAGAAGAGGAGGATAGATGTGATGGCTGAAAGATATGATGGAGCAATAATGATCGCGTATGTTAGTCTGTGAATCTATGCATCATAATTCCAATATAAATATGTTTGTGTGTGTGTGTATATATATATATATATATATATTATATATATATATATATATATATATATATATACATGCATATATATGCATCATAAATATGATATGTACATATGTAAGTGTGATAAATACGAATGTATATAAGATGCATCGTGTGAATATAACGATAGTCATGTACGTAAGCGGCAGGTGATTACATTTATACAGTATTTCATGTTTTCGTCCAAAATTCAGTTATGCATGCGCACATACATGCTTATATATATATATATATGTGTGTGTGTGTGTGTGTGTGTGTGTGTGTGTATGTGTGTGTGTATGTGTGTATGTGTGTGTGTGCGTGTGTATAGAAAATACAATATGTACAAGAATACAAAACACCTTGTCAGTTAGGTGATACAAAAATGCGACAACAAAACATCCAGATAGATGCTACAAAGAAAACAAGGAGGGGTCATTCGAAGTTTTTTTCTTCAGTCGAGTACCAGATTATCTTCGCAATTTCGGGTGATTATACTCGAGATTGCTCCAAGCTGGACAGCCACAAGAAAAAACTAAGCTAAGAGCATTAGATTCCTTGGAAGAAAGCAGCAAATGTATACAAAAGCAAGGATGGAAAAACAAGAACACAAATACAATAAAAATAATAACAGGGCATAACAACATGTGTCTTTCGACAAAGGACGAATTAAATTAAGCTAGCGTGTGTGGAAATGAAGCCTTACGGTAGCGATACAATATTCCACGGGCACGGGGAAGAATATTGATGCTGCACGGACAACGACCAGACCAAGAAAGAAAGATGAGGCTTAGCTGAACACCGGTAACATGGGAAGAGAAGAGAGATGGGTAGAGACAGAGGGACAGAAGAATTAAGGAGGTACGAGAAAAAAATGACAGGGACACAGTCAAGTGAAAAGTGGAGAAGGCAGAGTAATGCGTGAGGGGGGGAGGGCGTCGAAAGAACGAAGTGTGGCATGAACGAATAAGCGTGAAAGGGCTAATAGACAGAAATAGAGTCATACACGATTTAGAAAAATGTATACTTACATATAAGAGACCAAAGTGTACATACGCCGCTATATATATATAATACAATGTGTGATGGGTAAATCGTCGGCATTCCTTATCTTTTATTTCACGCTTGCGTATTATTTGATTTTGATTTTGTCGACTAAATAGTATTATAGGGTCAGTTTTGCACTCTCTGTGAGAAAAACAGCACCATGACGCAATTCACTTTGCCAAAAATTTGGAAACGATTTGCTGTACTGCAAGCCCCAACGAGAACATTTCAGAGCTTCTGGGTGATAATCTGTGGACAGTGCTATATGAGTATATATACCGGAAGTGATAAAAATCAAACATCCAGTTAACATCATGATGTTTGTAGTGATCACTAGTGATGGAACGTTATACCTCCGTTCATATTCTCACACAGACTCAGACTCAACACGATATTAAATATATATATATATATATATATATGTGTGTGTGTGTGTGTGGTGTGTGTGTGTGTGTGTGTGTGCGCGTGTGTGTGTGTGTGTGTGTGTGTGTGTGTGGAGGCGCAATGGCCTAGTGGTTAGGGCAGTAGTCTCGCGGTCGTAGGGTCACGGTTTCGAATCCTAGACCGGGCGTTTTGAGTGTTTATTGAGCAAAAACACCTAAAATCTCCACGAGGCTCCGGCAGGGCGGGGGTGATCCCTGCTGTACTCTTTCACCACAACTTTCTCTCACTCTTTCTTAGCCAGTGGGGGTGGCGTTATTCGAAGGCTAAAACAATGCGATCGCATTGTGACCAGCGATGTGTAGCAACATCTGATGGTTTGGTCACGTGTTATATATATATATATATATATATATATATATATATATATATACAATCATACATATCTATAACCGATTGACAAATTGTGCAGCCCCATTCACGTCCGCTTGAACCAACTGAATATGTAGCAGTCTAAATATTACGACCTCGGGGCGATTTCTTCGACTAAACTATTGAAAGCGGTAACCCAGCATGGCTTCAGTCTAATGATTGGAGCAACTGACAAGTTATATTGTAGAGATTCTTATGGAATCAGATTTCTAGAGACATGTATAAATCGTATTGAAAGTCATGGAATTGAGAGGCATTAGTCTGTGTACATTACAGCACATTTTGGGTGAAATTCACTCTCTTTAATTCTTAACTCCTACTACAAAAGTTTAGTTAATACTCCATACAGAATTCTCAATAATATTTGCTTCCGAAATAGTTTAAGAGAGGATGACAATTATTCTTGAAATATTTTTACTAGCTTTGTAAGAAGCATTGAATGATTTTCTTCAAAACTTTTCTTTACTTTGTGGATATCTTGATAAATTTTTGAAAAGCAAGTAACTCTTTTAACTATCTCACAGCCATCGTACCAGAAACTACAGGAATACTGGACGAGTAAGACGAAACACGACGTTTAAGAAAAAACGTTTTACAATATTTAGATGTTTCCAATGAACTGATTTTCTTCCATGTATCATATGAAAAGTCCTTTTATAGAGTTAAGATGTGTTGAGCTTCATTAAAGAATATCACAATTTCTTTGAATATATATATATATATATATATATATATTACCATTACAAGTACACAATTCCTTGAGCAATGTTTGTATGCCTGCATATATGTAGGCGCATGTCTTAGGGGTTAGAGCATTGTGCTCACGATCGTACGATCGACACTTTACTTCACGTTGCTCCAGTCGACTCAGCTGGCAAATATTAGTACATGTAATTTCAAAGGGCGAGGCTTGTCACCCCGTGTGTCAGGCTGAATCTCTCTGAGAACTACGTTAAGGGCACACGTGTTTGCGGTGCTCAGCCACTTGCATGTGAATTTCTCGACGAAGCTGTTCCGTTCGTCGTATCACCTGGGACCCTTCTCATCGTAACCGTCGGAGTGTTCTTTTTAAATTAATTTGGAGATGTTCATTTACAAACACACACACGCATGCACACTCGCATGCACACGCGCACGCACTCACGCACGCACACGCACACACGCACAAACACACACATGCACACACATACATATATATATATATGAGTGTGTGTATATGAGCGTTAACGTAATTATGTATGTGCGGGAGTGTAGATCGATCAATCGATACCTACATACATGCATGCATACATACACACACATACTTACATACAAACATACATACATACATACATACATACATACATACATACATAAGTATACTAACGTATGTATAAGCATGTATCTGTTTATGTATATAAAAATGTGTATAACGTGCGTGTACGTATTGGCGTTTAACAATGAAAGCAATTATCAGACAAGACTTTTCTAAAGACATGAGGAAGAAAATTATTTTCAGTTTGTTGAAATTCCGAGACATCGACATTTGTATTTATTCATTTAGCGGAATACACCAGCTCTTTAACATTCCTGTTCTACTGGTAAAATCTAATACAATAAAAATTCTAATGCTTACCGAATCCTTGGAATGTCTGAGACATCTTTATCATCTATTAAGTATACCAAACTAGGTTCCGATGAAGCATGAAAATATTATCTTGAAAGCTCCAGAAAAAAAGAACATAAATGTATGTCATAGTAAAATCGCTTGAATTATAAATCTCGCTGAAACAATGTACCTCAACATGGCTGCACATTCCAGCAAACACTAAAGATTGGAATATATAGGATTAGCTGTGATATATTCTTCATAACAACATACATATATATACATACACACACTAACAAAAATACTCACAAATACACGCACACGTATATATATATATATATATATATATATATATACATTCTTATACATAAACATACATGCATACAAATGTATAAATGCATATGTGTGCCTGTGCTGTGCCTCTATGTATGTTATGCATATATGTGTGTATGTATATGTATGTATATATATATATATATGCATATATATACATATATATATGCATATATATATATATATACATATATATATATGCATATATATATGCATGTATATATATATGTGCATACACACACGCACGCGTGCATGTATATATAAATACCTTTATACATATATACACGAAAATGTAAACACGCATTCACTATATAAAAACAAAATATACGCATATATATACATATGTATATTTAGATAGATAGATAGATAGATAGAGAGATAGATAGATAGATAGATAGATAGATAGATATATAGATAGATAGATAGATAGATAGATAGATAGATATAGATAGATAGATAGCTACTAATATTTGACGTGGATAATGTAAATTCGAACTTCGAACGTGGTCATATTCTCTGATATGTTTTGCTTTCGTGCGTAAAAGGATAAAATTTGATCTTAATAAAGACTAGAAAGCCTCTCCAGCTTTAGTTGAAGCATCCCTCCATCCATTCACGCATCCTTATATCCTTGCATAAATACGTACATACATAATACATACAGATATACATATGGAGGGCAACCTCACAGATATACACAAATGCATGCTTCTCGGTGCGAGTACGTCTGTGTGTTAGCTCTATTTGTAACCACGTGGTTATTCATTTCGTTACAATGCGCGGCATTTTGATCCATTGTCTTCTACTGTAGCCCTTGGCTGACCGATAGAATGAGAACCACAAATAAAAAAAAATAACAAACACTGTAGTTGGTTTGTTCGATTAAAAGCGCTTCAAGTCACAATCTAATGATTGAATAAAGTAAAACCTAAAATGTAATGACTCTTTACTCTTTTCTCTTTTACTTGTTTCAGTCATTTGACTGCGGCCATGCTGGAGCACCGCCTTTAATCGAGCAACTCGACCCCGGGACTTATTCTTTGTAAGCCCAGTACTTATTCTATCGGTCTCTTTTTGCCGAACCGCTAAGTAACGGGGACATAAACACACCAGCATCGGTTGTCAAGCAATGCTAGGGGGACAAACACAGACACACAAACACACACACATACATATATATATATATATATATATATACATATACACGACAGGCTTCTTTCAGTTTCCGTCTACCAAATCCACTCACAAGG
>NC_042997.1:5740532-5743032 GCF_006345805.1 Octopus sinensis | reverse complement strand
GAAAAAAGGGAAGAAGGAGGGTATGACGTTTCGAGCGGAGCTCTCTCTCTCTATATATATATATATATATGTCTGCATTAATTCTTACCACGCTGTTGCACACTTGAGCCTCGAAAACGACACTTCGCTGTAGGGTATAGATTCGAAGAAGTAATTTTCGCTATACAAGCTCAGTGTAAACAACACACTATCTCCAAGGAACTGTGTGTGTTTACGTATGAGTGCGGGGAAGGGATGCTTCTCCATAACCTTCTAGATCGTGTGTATAATTATACTTGTATATCCGTTGTCTTCTAGTATTTAGACCCCTGTTTCAGTATATGTTGACTCTGTAAACCTGTAATTTGCAATGCAACGTCTTGGAAAACATAGGGGAATGTTATTATAATATTGAGAGGTTTGCGCTTCTCCTCACGGAAATTCTTTCGTGGATAATATATAATTGTAGACTTTATTTTAGTATAATTTCCCTAGAAGTTGAAAAGAGATGGGACAAGGAAACACCAGAGACGTTAAACGAACACTGGTGCCACCTACAAATCGATAAAAGACTTCACATTAGAACGTTACATGATGTGAACAATTTTATAGAAGATTTTTCAATATCTACAGATAATATACGTACACAAAAGATTCCAAATAGTTTTTCCTTCTTGACTGTGTGATAGAAAGAGCAATAGGTTCGATGAATTCACCAACACAGCACCACTATTTAAGAAAGAGGCAATCATCGATTACATCGACCATCGACGTTAGTTACTCTTTTAAATCATGCAATAAATAAATACTCAGACGAAAATCCCTGCAGATATCTTTCAGAGCTTCCTTGCATGTAGTAATCTTCTCAAACTGTTTAAGTTGGTATACTGTGTCCAGTCCATCGGAAACACAGTATACCATCTCAAATCTGCTGGCCCATCGTTGTTTCCTCACACGTCGGCGAAGCTATGGAGAACATTCTTAGAATATAGTCGATCACATTCCTATTTAAATATGGCTTGCTCACAATCACGCAGCACAACTTCTGTCCAGGAAAGACCTACTTCATTAGACAACTTCTCAATTATGATTGGGTGCTGAAAGAACAGGATAATCATTTGTATGCGGGCATGTTATAACTTGAATTTACGAAGTTATTTGGTGAAGCTAATTACAGTATGATATGCCACAAACTGTGTGATCAATCTACACATTGACCAAAACCAAACACCGAGAGAATAGCGTGGGAATAAAATGAAATATACGAAGATTAGTGTTATTTCATCTTAGTAGCAGAGTCTGACTGAAAGAAGTATATGTAATCCAAGAAAATTAATGAATATTACTTCGGATACGAGGCTGCAATTATATATTGCTCCGCATTTGAAGCCATTGGACTCCTTTTTTTATAGATAAATGAAGATACCTAGCCCAGTGTAAGTGAAGATGTGGAGTCAACAACATACATAATTGTCAACTAAATATCTGCCAACTCAACGAGTTGTTTTCAGGACAAACGTTTTGAGTTTATATATGCATTTTGTCTTGAAGAAATAGTCAAGAGCTTTAAAACGTTAGTTGCCGCCTTTGGACCATTAACAATCTAATTACTTTAAAAGATATAAAAGTTGTTTCCCTTATATTGATTAAAGTATATCATGATGGCTTATCAAGTTGATAGTTCGTGAATTGTTGTGTACGAGTAAATAGACTAACAGCCTCTTGTCGTGGTGCGTTGTTATGGCCAATTGGAGATATATGAAAATGCAGAAGTGTGTAATTAAACAAACACATGAAGAAAGATTATTATGTACGTTTGGTGTCTAAGATTAATTTTTTTTAAATCCTGAGCAGACCTGAAGAAGTGTATTAGATGATACCGGAAGAGCCATTTTCCAGCTTGACAAAACAAACTTGTGTTGATGGATACATCTCCAGACATTGTCAGTTAAGGAATTTACATTAATTATGAGGCTCTTAGACATTGGCATGAAAATCAATGACAATATTTCACTCTTTAGGTTAAGCATATGAAATATTTCTGCAGCAAAGTTGAAAAATAATATTGTGAACTGAAATATTTATGAATTTCAGAAAATAAAAAAAAATAAGACCAAATGTTTCTCAATTAATCTAATAGATAGCTACTTGTAACTCATTAAGTATATGTAAATAAATAATTATGTCTTTATATTCTATTTGACTCAGGAATAAAATATATAGAACATGTTATCATGCCATAGTATTCATTAGTGTGTTATTCTTTCTACCACGTACGTTACTGTTCGACACAACAGGAAATAGTAGTTCTAAGTATGTCAATTTACTGACCACTGTGAACATTTATATGATGTTCCTCCGGCAAATAGTAGATTTTCAGTTCTCGAAATTAAAGTGAACATGAAATATTTAGCTTTAAGTTTCGGAAATAAGGCAGATAAATTGATGAGAGAATGTACGTGAGATAGGATTGGTGTGGATCCTACTTAATTGAAAAGTGTAACGTGATAATGAGTGTGAA
>NC_042997.1:5728032-5735532 GCF_006345805.1 Octopus sinensis | reverse complement strand
AACCATATATTTCCTAAAATATTAGACTTTTATAAACGCGAACAAACATTATAAACCCCAATTAGCAATTTATCATGTTAATATTCATTGGTGACGCAATAATGAAAAATGTTAATTACTACTGCAATATACACCTGAACCTTCTTGAATACGAGCTGTTTCATCTGGCAAAAGCAATTATTAAATATTAGTTTTGACATCTAACCAGGCCGATAATGCGCCAGAAAATATATTATGAATCCAATGATTTACTCCTCTTTCAGTCACTGACTTTTGATCCTTAACTAAAATGTCGATCCTCAGCAACCTTGATCTGGCTCATTTAACTGAGATTTTGTGATACAGTACACCACTGTAAATAAGAGTACTGCATCGATTTCGTATTAAATTTGTACATAAAGTGTAATGACAGTTATTATAAAACTTACATTAAATGTATTTTAATGTTTGTTAAACAATTAGAACTAATGGTGAAGAAGCGGAAAATGTATACACAAACACACGCACACACACACACAGATATAGGTATAAGCATAGATATAAATATATACATATATGTTATTTTTTACAAGTAATGTTGTAAAGTGACTTCCAAGTAACTCTCCACTACCTTCATACATAATTACGATGTTAAATTGCTAATAGTGTGCAATATTATTTGTAAACATAAATAAAACTTCAAATGTTTTATGAAAAATTTTGAAGCTACCAGTTCTCTTCTTGTATGTATATAATAAACACGTACTCTACAAACAGTATTAACCTTTGAGTATAATGTAAATATTTTATGATTGTTACCTGGCATAGAAACAAGCATTAATACATAAATGCATCCACACACACATACAGAAAAACACTGAGACGCACACAGAAACACAAACAGAAACACACACACACACACAAAAAAATATATATACATACATGCATATACATACATATATATATATATATATATATATATATATATATATATTATATATATATATATAATATATATATATATAATCAAATAAAAAATTGGGGAATGGATTAGGGAAGATCCAAGCTATATATGTTTCCTAACTAGCAGAACCTCGGAGGTAGTAATTCCTCTGCGTGAGGTTATCCGCTAGTTACTCATCAAGCCGAAGATCACCATGTTGTCGTGCAGAAGGTTTCGAATGTAGCTTAGATCTTAACTTTCTCCATTCCCTAAATTTCGTTTTTATTCTCATACTCAGCAACCCCAGTGACTAACGTGAGTTGCAAAACAACATTTTAAAGTTTATCGGACTTCTATATCAGTAAACCACTATTGTTCCTGTGTTATATGCCTTCTACGGACTGCTCGAAGCTTACTGGCTTCCTACACCTTTATCCTTGTTTCTTACCTTTACTTATTATATATGTATACATATATGGGTTTGTGTGTATATGTACATTTGTAAGTAATCTCTCAAAAGAGATTTTAAACTACCCATCCAAGAGAATACAAAACTGATATATAAACTGGTTGAATTTTCCCGATTTGACCCCATGTGACAAACACCGGTTCCACCACATGATAAAACACTTCACTGTGAACCAATTTCGCAGTGATGCTGACTTCATATCTGTTCTTGAAGGCTTCTTCACCAATGGAATCCAAGCACTGCAACACTGATGTAATAGTTTGAACCGCAAGGGGGAAATATGTTGAAAATAATCATTATATCACAGTCAATGAGAGTATCTTAGTCAGATTATAAACTTTACAGCCGACCTTCATATTCACTTTGCATTTTCTTCTGAGGTTTCATAATTCCAGCGAAATTCTTTATTGACACAATTGTTATGCATTTATATGATGATTGTCAGGTGTGGCCATGTCGCGATAAATCAACCAGTTCATATATTAGCTTTGTATCTTCTTAGACATCAGGTGCGCCAAACATTATGTCCGGTATAGTACGTTGAAGATTAACATCACTACTGCAGTCCAGATCGGCCATATAAGGATTGCTAAAAAGAAACCAGTACTGTTTCTGCAGTATTTCACTCATGGTTTTGGCATTAGCTTGGAGATTACTAAAGCGGCGAACTGGCAGAAACGTTAGCACGCCGGGCGAAAGCTTAGCGATATTTCGTCTATCGTTACGTTCTGAGTTCAAATCCGTCGAGGCTGAATTTGCCCTTCATCCTTTCGGGGTCGATAAATTAAGTACCAATGGCGTACTGGGATCGATCTATAGTAGAAAAGATTATCTTGGAGTTTGCCAGTTTCATTAATTATAGGTCCAACAGTGTATGTATATATATATATATATATATATATATATATATATATATATATATATATATATACATATACACATAACAATGTAGCTGTGTCGTTATAAAGGTGAGAATATTAATACGAATCAATATAATAAAATCGCACCTTATACGCATATATGAATACTTGCATGCCTTTATGCACATACATGCGTATATTTTTGTGTCTGTTAGAGTGTGTGCATGTGCATCTGCATATATATATATAAAATACACCACACACACATATATAATATATAACCTAGCATTCTGAAATTCTTTGAATAAAATGTCGTGATGGTGCACCGAAGGATAATACCAGGTTTACATTGTGATCTGTTGAAATACTAATGCATAACTACACACACACAGAACACAGATATATATATATATATATATATATATATATATATATAATATATATATATATATATATGTTTTCTTTTGCCGAATATATATATATATATATATATATATATATATATTCGGCAAAAGAGAACATATATATATATAATATATATATCTGTGTTCTGTGTGTGTAGTTATGCATTAGTATTTCAACAGATCACAATGTAAACCTGGTATTATCCTTCGGTGCACCATCACGACATTTTATTCAAAGAATTTCAGAATGCTAGGTTATATATTATATATGTGGGTGTGGTGTATTTTATATATATATGCAGATGCACATGCACACACTCTAACAGACACAAAAATATATTCTTTATATATATAAACTTATCTTTGTAAGTCTAGTACTTGTTCTATTGTTCTCTTTTGCCGAATATATATATATATATATATATATATATATATATATATTCGGCAAAAGAGAACAATAGAACAAGTACTAGACTTACAAAGAATAAGTTTTGGGGTGGAACTGCCCGATTAAAGGCATTGCTCCAGCATGGCCACAGTCAAATGAATGAAACACATAATTGAGTATATATATAATGTATAGTACACTGCAACCAGAAGCCCCTTTGTGCCAGTGGTTCTACAAAGGACCGAAGCCCTCGACCCATTGATAACGAGAGGAGTGAAATTCCCACAACAATAGGGAGGACAGAAAACGAGAACAAGCATAAAGAATGAATGAGAGAATAAGGAAATGGCAAAAATGAAATAAACAGAACCGAAAACCAAACACACGAAACAAAAATCGGAAATTTCCATGGAGGATCCAATGCAATCCAAAACCCTAGTGGAGAGAAGAAATTTGGAGGGCACTGAAGTACCTACAAATTTTACCTGCAAGTCAAATGTTGGCAAGGAGAAGACAGCAAAAACTGCCAGCTCGCTCGCCCGTGACCCTGCAAAATTTACAGGGATCTTCAGGAGAACAACTTCCCTGAGGAAAGATATCAATTGTCTCCAAAGAAAAAATATAAAAAGAAGTGGGCTCTGTAGAATTTATGCGCAAGGCATCAGCCGAGCAACATACTTTTTTGTGCATGGCACAAAAGATTGTGTAGCAGCCGATCTGTCTACATCAAATATTGAAGTGAATCTAACGGTTTTGTGTGTTTCTTAAATGGCTTATAAACACCATCCACGTTGTAACTGTTTTCGTTCCAGCACACGATCTCAGATCAAGTCACTCGCTATGTAAGTACATCTCCGTAATATATATATATATATGTGTATATATACATGCTAATGGATATGAATATTAAGTTTTCGAAATGGCTGTAGTTATACAAGCTACCTACGTAAGTTAACCTGGCGTTGCCCATTTGGAACTACAGCAGAGACTAATCTTATACACTGCGATTAATTTCTTAAGTGAAAAACTAGCTTTGGCATATAAAAAATATGATTCGTAATTCAGCAGTTTATATACGTACTGTCTGTGTATGCTACTTGCCTTTAGTAAATAGGGTAATCTTAGAGAACTGGATGACCGCGGTTGTTAGTGGACAGCTCTTCTACTAGAACGTTTGTTCTTTTTATCTTTTGTATATTTACTTCCATGTACGGTTTTCATATTCATTTCAGCGTAAACTGCAGATCTTTTCGTAAAATGCTGCCGTGTTCTCATGATCCGACGAATCTGCGGAAAATAACTGTTAATAATGATTATCCTTTACTCTATAGTCACAAAGCGCGGAATGTGTTGCGGTTGGAGCTAGTCGATTTCATCGATATATTTAGTACTTGACTGGTACTTTCTTCATCTAGCACTGAAAGGATAAAAGGCAAAGTTGGCTTCCGCAAAACTCGAACTTAGGACATAAAAACCGGACGAATACCGCTAAGAATTCATCAGGCTCACCACTTTCATGATAACAAGATCTTCTTCAATATTATTAATGTTGTTGCTGGTAATTTTGCTTTTGTTGTTTTGTTTTTGTTTTCAACCCTATAGAATGTAGGCTATATCATAATTGTATAGTGCCTTTTTGTGCTTATGTCCAAGTTCTCGTGTGTTTTGGTTTACTATTACTATTTTTGATATACTTATCACAAGTACACAAATTCCCCTCCCCTCTCTTCTTCTTCTTCTTCTTCTTCTTCTTCTTCTTCTTCTTCTTCTTCTTCTTCTTCCCCTTCTACTTCTTTTCTCTTTTACCTCTTCTACAATAAAAAAAGCGCTTTGAACTAATACAAGACATAATTATGGCAATTGAATCGACCCAGTATATGAATTGTGTTTATTTTATAGTCGCTGTAATATCTTATAGCTTAGTCCATCCAGGCATGAATTGAATTCGGAACGTAAATGTCCGTTACTAATTACCGCAAGGTATACTGTCAGACGATCTATGGAATCAGTACTTAAGTCGGGGTTCTATCGAGTCAATAATTAAGTTGGTGCTTTATTGATTCAGACATTAAGTAATATCTCAGCGTCCAGGAAGATTATTGAAAATTTGACCGATATTCCACTGGTTCTTCGAGAATAGAGCATTCACAGGAACTGGCTTCGTCAGGCTGATTTGCTCTATGTATTATTCTGTGTAACGACTGAGTAGTCAGTGTTGTGCCTAGGATGCACAGTATTATAAAACTCATAATTTATTTACTTGGACGGAAGTTAAAATATTGAAATTAGACAAAGATTGCAAATCCTGCTACCTACTGCGCATAATTTTGTATTTGATACATGAATGGTGCATTGGATGGCAGGAAAATATGAAGGAATGCGAATGGAAAAAAAAACTTTCATCTATTTCCCTCGAGCATCATCATTCTATCTTTTAACTTATTTCAGTCATGTGGCCTTGGCCATACCGGGATACCGCCTTCAAGAATATTTACTCGAATAATTCGATCCTAGTATATATTTTTTTTCTTTTAAGTTTGTTACTTATTCTATCGACCTCTCTTGCTGAACTGCCAAGTTACAGGGATGCAAACACCAACACTGGTTGTCAAGACACACATACATACGTGTGTATGTGTGTGTATACGACGGGCTTCTTTCAGTTTCTGTCAAACAAATTGCAAAGCTTTCGTCAGCCTGAGGCTGCAATAGAATACAAGGTGCCACGCAAGGGAACTAAACCCAGAACCATGTTGTTAGGAAGCAAGCATCTTAGAGCACAGACATCCCTGATGAGTAAAATGGGTTCAGACAATATTTGATAATGCGAAGCGTTCTCAGGTCACTCCGATTTTTCACTTTACTCAGAAGCCGCTGTTGCTAATCTTATTTTGTATTAGTACACATATATACGTATTGTTGAATTTCGGGATGTTAATTTTTTTTTTTTTTTGCAAAGAAACACACGCACTAGAATTTTTTCTTCACTCGTTTATTACTGATCTTATCTTATTATTCTAACTCATGCCCATGGTCGGGAAATCTTCCGTCACACATTTGTGACCTCTTTAGCGACACTTTCCGTTTTCTCTATTCTCTTCTTCTAAGATGTGTATCCTCATGCGTTTGTGTCCTTGTTTATCTGTTTGTGTGTATGTGTGAACGCTTGAGTGTGTGCATTAGTTTTTAGCAGCAGTGTGCCCTTCCCCTCATCCCCATCCTCTCACTCGATTCTGCTGCTGCTGCCCTAAGAATCACCCCAAAATATTCCTCTGTGTACCTATGTTCGCCCACGGTTTTGTCATCGTGGTAGTTGTTGTTATTGCCATCGTTGTCATTGGCGCAGCTGCTACCGTTAATTGTGATGCTGACATTTTTATGACAATGACATTTCTTGTGTGTGTGTGTTTGTATGTGTTAGCTTCGTATGTTGTATGTATCCATGCCATTTATATGGTTTCATTTATTTATTTTACCTATCTCTGTCTTATATTTATCCCAGGTATGTGAGAAATATATATATTCAATTATTTATCTATTTATTTATTTATCATGTTTTATACATCTATCTCAATTTCTTATAAGTCTGTATAGTTCTGACTATTATTTACGATAATTCCCTTTCTCTTCTCATTTTCTCATCCTTTAGTCATGTGGTGTGGCGTGTTGTGGTGGCGGGTGTTACTGTTCCATTCGTATTTTCTATTGAGGCTCAGTCTATCTACTGTTATGTGTGTCTAAGTGTCGTGTCAGTTCTATGTGTCGATAGTACGTTAACCTCTCTGCTATTAATCGAGTGTCCATGTTCTGCCTAAACATGTTGTAAGAGCACTGGCGAGATTTTCCCTTCTTTGATCTCTCACCAATGTGCTTATATACGCTGCAGTCTCTCCAATGTAGGTGGCTGTCATGTTTCTGAAACGTCCCTCAATATATCGTAAGCTATACACTACATTCCTAACCTTACAGTTAACCTCTGGGTTCATCCTACATACCATACAACATTACTGTGTACTGAGGAGACTTATCAAAGGGATAGATATTGCAGATCAGGGGTTTTAAAGAATCACCAGGCATCTCAGCGAGTTTCCAGAATCACTACGCGGAAAATGACATCGACCCAGGCTTTAAAAAATGTAATCCGGAGAGAATATATTCATACCAAAATTGTATATTGAGATTAATTTCATGGGACGGATACCATTTATTTGACAGAAATTGTTTTTAAATAAATTTTGTTACGGATCGCACCCTGTAATACCACATCATTTTCCCCACGCAAACTATTCTGAGAAACACTGCTCTAAGGCCTTCTTCTTGTCATGATAATTTTACATCTGCAAACATCGCTAGAGAGTCAGACGCATGCCAGCTAATTCCTGAGCTTTAAAACAATAACAAATACCTAATGATGCAAGCCTGATTAAGCATTTTATCTTTTTTCTGTTTTTTCTTAT
>NC_042997.1:5663032-5725532 GCF_006345805.1 Octopus sinensis | reverse complement strand
CAGTGTATGGTACATTCCTGCATAAAACGGTGTATCGATACATGCACGCACACATACACATGCGTACAAGGTGTTCGGGATAAATTTGACAGTTTCCAAAAAAGGAAAATAAAACATATTTCATCCAAAAATAGCAGTATTTTAAGATATTAAACAATATCAACTATGAATTGTAAATAAAATGAGTGAATTAAACGTATAAGTAGACATGTCACGTATAAAATTACCTAAACAAGGGACGTAACTTTTTTACGCCACCTGTGACTTTGAGTAGCAGGTTTCTATTTTTATGGGAGAAAGTGTTTCAGTTCCCAGAAAATATCTCCCAACATTTTTGGTGAAGTGATTATCACTATTATTTGTTTTAGTGTCGAAATTACTACATGCATACCTTATGCAGGAATATTGTTTTTCTATTATTTTTCTTCTTGAAGTCATGACCATTTTGAAATTAATCTTTGTCTTTCAAGATTTTTCACCTCTTCTTATTAGTCATCTAGTTTGAACCCAAAGCAGTCATATACGTTAAGCTAACACGAGCGTCGGCTAAATGGTTCATAAACTGACCAAGATGCTCTCATGAAATGTGACCAAATGAGCTGTATTTCTCAACATTGATCCCCTTGAGGTCCATACAATTTTTATTGGTATTAGAGTTCTTGAATCCCATTAGTAAAGAAGCCTTCATCCTCTTGGTCAAAAAAGTTATGAACAGAGGATATGACATCATCATGAATGCGATATTCGTTAAATGCCAAGTGTTTTTTCATGTTGGAGAAAAGATGACTGATAGGGGCTAATCAGGAGAATAGGGATGTTGGTCAACAAGTAAAAAGACACAATCACGCACAAGAAAACCTGTGTGCTAGAGCATTTTGCTCGTGGAACAAAATACCTTTAGTCCGTTTTCCTGGGCGTTGGATATAGATAGCGTTTGTAACTGCCTCAGGAATTTGGCATATTGCATTCCATTAATGGCGTGTAGCACTTTTGAATATAGCCAACTAAACACAATGTCTTTTGCACCCGCAGAAGTTGAGGTCATCACCTTCCGTGCAGATGAAATCACCCCTGTCTTCTTTGGAACAAGTGAGGATGTGGGTTTCCAATGCACGGATTATCTTTTTGCCTCTACCTGAAAGTGATGAAGACAATAAAATTCTTGGGTTAGTAAAGGTACAAGGAATACAGCTGCATCTGCCTCAAACAATATCAGATTAATTCTCCTGAGATGTGATCAGCCTGCTACGTTTTTGACCAGGTGTCAGAGGACGAGGAACCCACCCAGCAGAAGCCTTCCTCATGCTAAGTTCATTATGCATAACGTTCTCATCTTTCTCACGGAATATGCTAATAGGATTGGTTATTTGACCAATTGTCTGTCACCGATCATCTTTTAGTGAGCACAGTCAATATTTTCCTCTGTGATTGCAGCTACATGATATCAAGATTTTGGGTCACGTGAAGACTCTCTCTTCCCCTCCTAAATTCAGCTGCCCAGTTTTGCTCTGTTCATAAAGCTGCAGTGTTATCCCATAATGTAGCAGCCAAATCAAGAGGAATACCTTTGGGGACTAAATATTTTTTTCTGCAGGCACTTGCTAACTCCACGATGATAACGTTTGCCAATTTTCAATTGTGTCACCACTAGTTTCTTTTGAAGTCTTCTTTGACCTGCCATATATCGGTTTACACGGACCAAAATGCAATTATTAAGGAGTGTTAAAATTAATGATTGCAGTTATGGAGCATAGTTGAAATTACTGCATACTGTTATTAATAAGAAGAGCTGAAATCAATGCATGCAAAATTTCATAACACTTGTTCATATTCACCCTATGAATTTTTCCGCTTACGCTTGTATTGTTCCAAACAGTTCAACATTATCTTATGAACTCTTTCGCTATTATCGTCATGAACCACCTGATTGTACTGGTGCACAGTTACTACATATTGATTTTAATATTGTACATTAGTTAAATATATTGGTTGCATAATTCTATTTGAATTTAATTCTTAAGAGTATATTTTATCCATGAGCAATATACTATAGCTTTATTTTGTTTAGCGATGGGTATACCGGAGCCATTCCATCTTTTATTATTGAGGAGTTTACCTCTGACAGTCTTCCGTATGTGTCATTTTTGAGACATCCCAGTAAAATTTCAAGTAGCTTTCTATACAAGTTAGAGGCAGGACTTCTTTTTAGAAACCTAGAGAGACGTGTACAGAAGATTTGGAATCACGCCTATCAACAGATATTCCAATTGCTTAATAAAACTATTATATCATAGCTACTTATAAACATTTCTCTTGCTGTGTATATATTTCCGAATGGAAAGATATGAAGAGAAAGAAATGTTGTATGTTAGTTTGCTGTATTGACACTAAATACCTTATATTTCAACGAAGGATTTTCCTCAGAGAATTTCATGTCATCTTCCATTTACCTTTCACTTTACTACTTCATGTTGACACAATCCACCAATGGGATTCTCTAATTATTTTGCTTGTGTTTGATTGTAACAGATTTACCGTGTCGCAACTCATCACTCGCTATACCACACTATCTGAACAATATTAAATACATGTATTCTAACCAACTTTCATGACCGGATAGATTTGTGTATTTTAAGAAATGACCTTCGCTCGGTGCACTGATTTAATCTCATTAATCATCAGCTACAATTACAAACATTACGACACTATAACATTAGCATTCATCTATTAATATTTCCTATGACATACTAAAACGAAGAACAGTACAGGTAAAATTTCTTACGTAACACGAGAATGTTTATTGAGAGAGAGGAACATCCAAAACTTATTAGCTACTCTTATGAGGCAGTCAGTTAATTTGCCGAAATACCGTCGGAGTAAAGAAATGGTCAGAATAGTTGCAACTTACTGGATCCCTCAAATTGCGCTCAAGGATCAGCTTACTATATTATTTATATCGGAGTGTTTTGGAAAGAGTGGATTGTCCAATATATTAAAATTTAAAATGACAACTTCTTTGAAAATTTCTTAATCCTTGTTTTCATTCGAAATATTCTTCAATTTTACTCGGCCAACCTATAATATTTCCATCACCGTATCATAAGATAAGATAACAGCACTGAAGTCGATGCTATTGGAAACTCCACCTTAATAACAAAAATCTTAATTTCTTCTTAGTTGATAGAAATCAATACATTTAATCTCGTTACCAGAATCACCACAATCATCTACGTAATCTCTATCATCAAGGTCGTGTACACTCAATACATTCACTAGCCTTAATCTTGTCTTAAATCCAGGAGCATTAATCTGGACACGCAAATGTAAAGGTCAAAATGCGAAAGATAGAACATAAAATGTCGAATGGCTTATCTGAGAGCTTGGAATCTTGATCCATATTCAATCCGAATGAACAAAAACAACGCCACCATCATATGAATTATTTTTATCATCATCATAACCAAATATCGCATAACATCATTCCTTATTATAAATAGCATATTATTCCATATAATTATCATAGCAAAGACAACTACTATGTTCAATAACATTGTAATCATAACAATTATCATCATCTTGAGCATCCACATTATATCCATTAAATGAAAAATCAAATCGTACGTTTGTATTTCTTGTTTATTTAATAATGAACGTGTGCTTATTATACTTATTCGTTAAAACAATATACCGAAAATATTTAAATATCACTATATTTTCACCGCAACGAAATTGAATAGAGTTACTATGAATTATAATATCGTTTTTTTTCTAATGTTGAATATCAGTTTCTGTATGTTATTTAGAATTAATTTTCAATGTTACCCAAATGACATTAATGATAAAAAAACAGAAAGGTCATGTTGAATACCATGCACAAATATATACATTAAACATACATCATATACATTCTTGTATATGTATGCGTGTGTGTATGTGCAGGAGTGCCTGAGCATATATACATAAACATATGCACATATATAAGTATATATGTACATGTATACATATGTATATGTATATTTGAATGTATGCAGCCACTTATATATTAAAGAGGGGCACGGCAAAGTGGGACACACTACGAAATTTGGTCTCAGGAATGTTTCCATTCTGCTACAAATGCCAGTGTAGTTCCAACCCGGTGTATTTCGACATGGGAAACAACAACAACAACAAATAACAACAAACAACAACAACAAATAACAACAAACAACAACAACAATAATAATAACGAGTACACAGAGAGCTCAAACCTCGGCCAACGAAACACCAACGTAATCTCAACGATTGACCGGAGATGATTTTTAAGATGAGAATATCTGAAATAAAATCGACTACTCTCACAAACTAGAATACTAAAAATTAACCCGATAGCTCTCAAACGGAAAAAAAATACACCATATAACTTGTCTGGTACTTGATCGATCCCAATGAGAGTCATGGAATGTGAATGTTGATGAGCAGGCCACTTTGTAATGCTGTGTGCGTGTATGTGTCGTCTAGGTAGTAAAGATGACTCATCTCAAAGCAACTCTAGAAAATTTCGTAACAGTAATATCGATATCTAATACAAGCCGAAGAGAACAAATTCATCATTCAAAATAGTTTCAAAGCATTAGAAAGAATAATAATATGTTCTACTCATGAATTTTTAAATGAATATCATGAGAACTTTTCGATTTCTCTTCTCTTCAATACCTGTCTTCCTTTAGTAATCCTGTTGTTTTAGATCGATGTATAGAATTATGGATATATGTAAGTATACTGTAAAGTGTTAAAATGTATGTATAATCTCCTAATATAATAATCAGCGTTGTCTTTTAATATATATTTGTGTGGGGGTGCGTGTATCAAATAGAGCCGGAGTGAGAGGTAAAGGTAGAGGAGATAAATGGCAATGAGAGCGTCGTATGAATGAGAAAAGAAGGTGTGATAGATGAATAATGAAGGCCGAGAAAAAGCATTTGAAGTGTGACTATATGTGTGTATGCGTGTGCGTGTACAAGAGAACTATGTGAAACTTTACATATACATGTAAAGTAAAGAAAATATAACAAAATAATCTAGAATCCATGTCCGGTACCGGATCGATCCCAAAATCTAATCCGTTCGTGCCAGTCAAGAGGCAAAACATCCCTGAAAGTTTCATCCGAATTTATTGAGCGGTTCTTCAGACCTCTTGTCCACGGACAAAAAAAATAATCAAAAAAATAGGATTGAAGCCAATACCTTCGCCTTAACGAAAGTTTTAGCGTAGGTAATAAAATGTAGTGCAATACCTGGGAATGCACGAATAAATGACAAAGAACTAGAAAAGATGAAAATGTACAAATTACTAAAATGCACAAATTACTAAATGTACAAATTACATATTGCAAGAATATGGACTATGGGGAAAGTGTCTGTCATACCAGTTGTAGGGGCACTCGTAGCACTAATAACTGAGGTCGAAATATATGGCAGAGAAATCAGAATTGATACGTGAACATCCTCAAAATACAGTTCCGCTAGGGACAGCTAGGATTTTGAGAATTTGGTGAATGTCTTCAATGATTATTAATAACCGATTATCAAAGTTTATAATGTGCTGAAATATACACTGTGCGACCTCCGACAACAGGCTCAATCAGAGTAAACCTGATCGAGCACTCTCACAGATCAAACAACAACAGCAATAATAATAATGATGATGATAATGATAATAATAATAATAATAATAATATAATAATAATAATAATAATAATAATAATAATAATAATAATAATGATAATAATAATAATAATAATTATAATAATAATAATAATAATAATTATAATAATAATAATAATAATAATAATAATAATAATAATAATAATAATAATGATAATAGACATTATATTGAAAAACTTCAGACTTTGCCTTAACGAAAGTTTTAGCGTAGGTAATAAAATGTAGTGCAATACCTGGGAATGCACGAATAAATGACAAAGAACTAGAAAATATGAAAATGTACAAATTACTAAAATGCACAAATTACTAAATGTACAAATTACATATTGCAAGAATATGGACTATGGGGAAAGTGTATGTCATACCAGTTGTAGGGGCACTCGTAGCACTAATAGCTGAGGTCGAAATATATGGCAGAGAAATCAGAATTGATACGTGAACATCCTCAAAATACAGTTCCGCTAGGGACAGCTAGGATTTTGAGAATTTGGTGAATGTCTTCAATGATTATTAATAACCGATTATCAAAGTTTATAATGTGCTGAAATATATACTGTGCGACCTCCGACAACAGGCTCAATCAGAGTAAATCTGATCGAGCACTCTCACAGATCAAACAACAGCAATAATAATAATGATGATGATAATGATAATAATAATAATAATAATAATAATAATAATAATAATAATAATAATAATAATAATGATAATAATAATAATAATTATTATAATAATAATAAATGCCCTGATGCAGTACCAGGCAGTGGCTCTCATGGCTTCTGATCTTAACTGATTGGAAGTGTTATCATGTACATTGTTTTGTCCATACCCTGATGCAGTACCAGGCAGTGGCTCTCATGGCTTCTGATCTTAACTGATTGGAAGTGTTATCATGTACATTGTTTTGTCTTGGTATAAAAGATGGCCTACAGCAAATATTCTGCTCAATACCACAGATTTGCTTGTCAGTTGTTTGACCTTAACCAGTTGAGCATGTCCCTTAGTGGCTGACGATATGTGCATCTCTGATCACGAGCAGAAGTAGTGGGGGAGCATCATAGCCATGTGTTGAGAGGGATTCTTTGAGGTTTGAATAGTTCACCTCTGGAAACATGGGTGGTTCTTTCAACATCCTTAAACAACCCTTATTCAGGGACCGTTTGAGCAGGATGGGCTACTCAAAATGAAGAAAATTCTAACTGGGCCCCACCTGCAAGGTCATGTGCTGTTTATCTTGATATGAGATCACCATGTCGCGCACATATGGTTGTGATGCATGTGCCTGGTGTACCTTTATCAGACGGGTAGTCATGATGGGTATATTGGGCTTCGTATATTTTACCCCAGTGTCACTTTGATGGCATGAACTGCTCTCTCACTCAATAATAATAATAATAATAATAATAATAATAATAATAATAATAATAATAATAATAATAATAATAATAATAATATAATAATAATAATACTGATAATAGACATTATATTGAAAAACTTCAGACAAAAATCATGCCTCCTCATTAATACGACTGTCCCAGTCGGTATAAATGTATCTGTCACGACCTACCAAAAACTGAGCAAGTATAATAAAGATCTTGAATTTGAAATTGGCAAAATGTGCAACCTGAAGACTAAACATGAGTGTTTGGTTCAACATCCTTAAACAACCCTTATTCAGGCACCTTTTGAGCGGGATGGGTTGCTCGACCAGAAGACATTCTAACCGGGCCCCACCTGCAAAGTCATGTGCTGTTTATCTTGATATGAGATCACCACGTCGCGCACATATGGTTGTGATGCATGTGCCTGGTGTATCCTTATCAGACGGGTAGTCATGATGGGAATACTGGGCTTCGTATATTTTAACCCAGTGTCACTTTGATGGAATACACTGCTCTCTCACTCAATAATAATATGAATATGAATAATTTCCTTTATTTGCCAAAGGACGAAGGATGAATGGGATAGTACAGAGACAGACATAAATTATGGCGGTTTACATGTAACGAAATAAAAAAAAAAGAAATGATAAAAGAAAGATAATAATTATACACCATATACACTGAGAAAGAATGGACATATGCGTAGCACACAACATTTTTTTTTGTAACATTAGATGGGTGGATGATAGACATGTGGCCCTCCTAATGTAGGAATACCTCTTGGGATAAACCAGGAACCCTACTATCCGGGATTTCCATGGAAACCCAGAGCAAGTGCTCTCTCCAATTCCTTCTCTCCGGCTCAGAGATCAATACTTGGAGAGAAACTATCTACTCTCCCCAGTTTTGCAAATTTTACCCACCTTTCAAAGAAAATCAATCAAGGACAGCACTTCCCTACCCACTCTCAGTTTCCTTTTCAAGTGGATCTTCAAAAATTCAATGAGATCTCTGCCAAAGAGGAATCTGTCATCATGTCTTAATAATAATGATGATATATATATATATATATATATATATATATATATAATATATATATATATATATATATTATATATATATATATATATATATATATATTATATATATATATATATATATATATATATATATATATATATAAAGCAAAACAGAAGGTTGGACATTTTTTTTTACACAAACACACACATACATATGTTTTATACATGTATACATATATGTGCGTGTATATGTTTGTGTCTGTGTGTGTATTCATTCACAAATGCACACACAAATGTCTATGTGTAGGCACACTGGAATTAACTGAGTAGAACAAAAATATTCACAGTATAATTCGTTGTCAGTTTGTTTCTTATCTAAGCTGAACAGCGAAACATGAAGTGACAACACATTTTAAATAATATATTTACTTTAAGATTTCGACAATGAGTCTAATTTATCAGTTTAGCTCATACATCTGAATTTGACAAGCCAAACATTAAACAGAAGGAAATAAATGAGGTGTAAAACTAAAGCAAACGAAACTACATTTCTTTTCTGGAAACAGCGTGAAAATCTAAAACGCAATTTTGAAAAAAATAAGTAAATTTAATGTTGATGATACCGTCAAGTTGAATGCTGATGTGTACTTTACGTGATCACACATTGAGAAATACAACGTGCATCGGTTGCTGTAATGTATGAGAACTGACAGATGATAACTCATTAAACAAGTGCGGAGAAGGTCTATCTAATTTACTATACACCCAATTCTGTTTGCTATTGGTCGATTGACGGAATCTTTAAACAATTGGAAAAAAGAAAATGGTGTATGTATTAATTCCGTTCGTTGCAATGCGGAGTTCAAATGCTTCTGAAGTTATCTTCATCTTTCATCTCTTAAGGGTTTTATCTCTTCCTATATGCAGGGTTGATAAAATTCTGTACTGGGGGGTCATGTAATTGAGTAATCACCTCCTCTGAAAGCTTCTGGCCCCGTGCCTTAATTGTAGATTATTATTAGTATTATTATCTTTAATATAAAGACAGAACGCTGACAGAACCGTTAGCACATCGGACCATATATTTAGCGGTATTCTATCCGTCTTTATTTTCTTAAATTATATTCCGTCTCCGTTGATTTTGCTCTTCATCCTCTTGGGGTCCATAGAATAAGTACCAGTTGAACACTGGGGTCAATATAATTCTGTCCCCCTAAATTACTGACCTTTTACCAATATTTGAAATCAATGCTATTATCATTATTATATATACACTTTACTCTTTTACTTGTTTCAGTCATTTGACTGCGGCCATGCTGGAGCACCGCCTTTAGTCGAGCAAATCGACCCCGAGACTTATTCTTTGTAAGCCCAGTACTTATTCTATCGGTCTCATTTTGCCGAACCGCTAAGTTAGTGGGACGTAAACACACCAGCATCGGTTGTCAAGCAATGCTAGGGGGACAAACACAGACACACAAACACACACACACACATATATATTTTTATATATATATATATATATATATATATACGACAGGCTTCTTTCAGTTTCCGTCTACCAAATCTACTCACAAGGCATTGGTCGGCCCGGAGCAGAAGACACTTGCCCAAGATGCCACGCAGTGGGACTGAACCCGGAACCATGTGGTTGGTTAGCAAGCTACTTACCACACATCCACTCCAGCGCCTATAGTATTAATTTTATTACCATATCACGGAAATGCTATTATATGTACATTTAATGAGCAGAGATGTCAATTTCAGGTTTGACAAAAGCATATTCCCGCAAATCAAAAGAACATTCTTTAGGATCCTTCTAAAAGTGCTGGGTAGCACTTTTCTGTAGCTCGACAATGCGTACCTGAATTATTATCCTATTCAGTTTCTTAGAAAGCAGTTTGTTTGTAGTGCCAAATTGAAAATTTACCACGAGAATAAGTGTCAACTTTGTCTCCTATAGCCATTTAATCTCTTGGAAAGACCATTATGTTTCTCAAATTTCTCAAATTTCGCCCAAACCGCTCAGAACATCATTGAATAAAGTTTGTTTAAGATTCATCAACGAAACACCTTTGTTTTCAGAGGTAAATTATTCAAACCCGAATGAATTCCTCTCAACACATGGATATAACCCCACCCTTCCCAAATAACTTCTACTTGTGACCAGTGATTCACATATTGTCAGCCACTAAGTGACACGCTCAATAAGTTACGGTCAAGCAACTAAAAAGCAATTATTATTATTATTATTATTATTATTATTATTATTATTATTATTATATTATTATTATTTTGATTGACTTTTGCTTTACATTTGTACAAGATGGCTCCAAGTCTCATCCAGAGACCCCAACAGACAACAAGTTAGAAGTTGATGGAGTTATACCTAGAGTGCCACATATTTGCTTCTGTATATAATGTTGTTCTAGAGAATGTTTAAGAAAACATAAGAAAATTATGTTTGTATTAAAATTTGAGAATACATAGAAAGTATATTGCGTATGATATGGTCATTTCCTCTGAGCACTATCTTTTGAATTTTTGCCATTTTGGGGTTTCCTTGTATCTGAGCTAGGTAGCGATCAGCCCCTTTTGCTATCATTCCTAGTGCACCTATGACAACAGGTATTGTTTTAGTCTTCAGGTTCAACATTTTGCCAATTTCTGTTTCAAGATATTTATACATGCTCAGTTTTTGGTAGATCTTGACAGATGCGTTTATATCGATTGGAACAGTAATATCAATGAGGAGGCAGGATTTTTGTCTGGAGTCTTTCAATATGATGTCTGGACTATTTCCATCTATCTTTCAGACAGTTAGAATGGCGAAGTTCCAGAGGAGTGAGATGGGATCAGTTTCAAGCTTAAATGCAGTTTCTGCCTATCAAATCCACAGGTAATGCGGCCTTGTCCACTGGAGCTATAGTAAAAGACACCTGCCCAAGGTGGTACACAGTTTGACTGAACCCAGAACTGTGTAGTTGTGAAGCAATGTTTTACCTTACAGGCATTTGATTATAGAATCGATTGAATACCGAAAACAATTTTTTTCTCTGTTTGTTTCAATTCTATACCGCTGAGTTTTGGAAATTCAAATCCAGCCGAAGGCCCCTTTGGCTTTTATTTATCCGAGATCGATAGAATTGTGCACGGTCCAAGTACTTGCCTCTTTCGTATCTACGAGTCCCCTTCCCTTAAGACTGTTTCAGTTGGTCCTAAATTAGTAGCAATTAATATTATCATCATTGACGTCATCATTAGCATCATCATCATCGAAGCAGCCGTAGTCGTCGTCGTCAACGTTGTTGTGTTGTTATTATTGTTGTTGTTGTTGTTGTTGTTATTTTCATCATCACCATCACTAGCATCGGTATAATTATTATAATTATATTGTCTTTGCGCTACTTGTTTCTTCTATTGTATTGAAGTTGGTTTTGGATATTTCCGATTTCTTGCACAATGAGTTATACTTTCTGAAATCATAAATTTCACTCCCTTGTGCTTTTCTTGACATTACTTGCAATCCCCTTTGTCTTCCTTGATATCCCTTCTGCATCTTATTGTGGCTCTCTTAATTATCTTTATTGCCAGAATCATTGTTATTTCAGTGAATTCATATATTCACTCAAAGACATGCAAATGTTCGTATTAAATGGGATTATTCCTTTCACTACTGTTCCACAATTGGGTTTGATGAGGAGGAGGACGAAGTCGTTATATTTATCATTAAATGCTCCAAGAGGATCCACCAACAGAAGCAGTAGCAGTAGCAGCTGCAATAGTAGTAGTATTAGTAGTAGTAGTAGTAGTAGTAGTAGTAGTAGTAGTAGTAGTAGTAGTAGTAGTAGTAGTCGTAATAGTAGTAGTAGTAGTAGTCGTAATAGTAGTAGTAGTAGTAGTAGTAGTAGTAGTAGAGGTAGTTAGTAGTAGTAGTGGTAGTAGCAGCAGCAATAGTCGTAGTGGTGCTGGTTGTAATGTTGGTGGTGGTGGTGGTTTCAATGTCTGGTTCAAAATTGGCACGTTAAGGGGAGGAGCATATCGATTACATCGACCCCAGGGTTCAGACTCGAAAGGATGAAAGGCAAAGTCAATCTCGGCAGAATTTTAAATCAGATCGTATAGACGAACGAAATTCCGCTGAGAACTCTTTGCCAGGCGTGCTTACGTTTCTGTCAGCCCGCCTTCTTCTTTTCAAAGTCTGGCATAAAGTCAGGATTTTCGAGGGGGTGGAGGCGTAAGCTGACAACGTAGACCCCAGCGTTCCACTGGTACTTCTTTTATCGACCCTAAAAGTATGAAAGATAAAGTCGACCACGGCGGAATTTCGACTTAGAAATTTAAAAAGGAGACTATGACGCTAAGATTATACTTACCAAGAAAGGAAGGTGGAAGAAGGTTACATCAGTAGAAGACTGCGTGGACTTAGCTACAGCAGATATAGACTCTTATGTAGGTAATAGTGAAGAAATTTTAATTGTTGCTAGAGTCACGACAAGGTATAGGGAAAAAATTGCAAACGAAGTTAAAAACCAGAAAAAAATAAAGAAAGTTATCTGGATTGTTGCAGCAAATAGTAGTACTGAGACATGGTTACGCTTGCAGTAAATAAATCAAAACAGGCAACTGTTATTCAAATAGTAAGTGAATGTAGGACACCGGCACAGAAAGAATACACGAAACGACATGACAAACTAGAGAAAGTAATCCACTGGAATTTATGTAGAATGCTAGGATTTGACCACACTGGTAAATGATATGAACATGAACCTAACAAATTACTAGAAAGTAATCAATATAAGATGTTGTTGGACTTTAACATTCAGACTGACAGTGATAGAATCTGGAAGGACTGATTTAGCAGTAGTAAATAGTATAGAAAGTGCCAGTTAATTTACAGTAGCAAATGAGGAAAAAATCAATGTGAGAATTATAGAAAATATAGCAAAGCATCTGGACCTAGCCATCGAATTACAGAGAGTAAGGAAAGTGCAATTAAAATGTATCCCAGGAGTTATAGATGCACTGCGAACTTTCCCTAGAGATAGATAGAGAAAATGGGCATAAAACCCTGTTTAGTACAGCTGCAGAAAACAGTGTTATTGGAGATAGCTAGAATAATTAGGAGAGTTCTTAACATCTAAGGCAACTTGTTGTAGCCAGGGATCTAATTGCTTGTATGTATATGAATAATAATAAGAATCATTTTTACTACAGGCATAGGCCTGAAATTTTGCGGAAGGGGACATATCGATTACATCGACCCCGGTGTTTCACTGGTAATTAACTCATCGATCCGAAAGTATGAAAAGCAAAGACGGCCTCGGCGGAACTTGAACACAGAACGTAACGACGAAAGAAATGCCGCTAAGCATTTCGCCCTTATGCTAACTATTCTGCCAGCTGGCTACTTACTACAACTACTACTACTACTACTACTACACTACTACTACTACTACTACTACTACTACTACTACTACTACCACTACAACCGATGCTGCTGTTGTTGCTGCTGCTGCTGATGATGATGATAATGATGATAATGATGATCAGGATGATGATGAGAAGGAGGAGGAGGGGGAGGAGGAAGAGGAGGATAGATACTTTGATGCAGTATTAGGCAGTGACTCTCATGACTTCTGATCTTAACTGATTGGAAGTGTTAACATGTACATGATTTGTCTTGATGTAAAAGATGGACTACAACAAATATTCTACTCAACACTGCAGATTGACTGACAGTCGCTTGACCAATTGCAGCTGAGCATGTCCCTCAGTAACTGACTATATGTACATCACTGATCACGAGCAGGAATAGCAGGGAAGCGTCACAGCCCTGTGTTGAGAGTGAATCTTTAGTATTTGAATACTTCACACTTGCAATCTGATTGTCCTTCTTAATTCTTGCTATTACAACAGCCTTGTATCCATTCACAATCCTACTGATTATGGCGACTTCCTCGGTATCCAACATTCTTACGATGACGTCATCCGCCCACGTTAACAGAGATCTCTTGTCTCTCAGTACTTCCTGCTTTTGTGCGTATTTGCTTGAGCGGTATTGCATGAATAATTCATAAGTGATAGGACACTGTTAGCAGACGAACGGTGTGATTATACGCATTCCCTATGGGCGGTCTGTTAATTTAACCACCGGACAGATGGCTTGCACATAAAATCAAATCAATATTTGAAAACTAACTGCCTCAATGACAGCTGCTCTCTATCGAAGACCTACCTTATTATAGAACGCACAATATATCTAGTTTTCTAGACTAAAATATATACTTACCTCAGCTGTTCAAAGCCAAAGAATTCCTGACGTTAGAAAGTTTAAAATGTACAAGTTTTATAATATGTGCTCCTGAAATTATATAACTAACGAAATAATTACTTTGTGATTGCTAGAAATAGCAACCAGATTTTCCACAAAGCGCTCCCGAACATCATTCAACAAGAAAAGTCCAGCCAATTATACGTGAAAACTAGGTGGGGTGATGAAGGTTGTGTGACTATAATTATATGTCAGCTCGATCAAAAACACAAGCCGAACATGCAACACATAATAATGAAAACCTATCACAGAACAAACAGCTAACTATCGGAGCAGTCCAAAATATTAATCCTAAACCTATTGATGCCAACAAATCTAACACGCTTATCAAATATATATCTATAACAATACAAAACAAAAGCGATTGTTTTATTAAACGATACAAGCAAAAAAAAATTATGTACAATAACGTTAGAAACAGATACATGGAAACTACAATAATATAATTATTAATGGTGCTAGAGACTTACACATATCTAATATCGATTTCACAGGAACATTGATATATATATATATATATATATATATATATATATAATATATATATATATTATATTATATATATATATATATATATATATATATGCAAGGAAGAAGTAAAAGTCAATTGAGTGAGCTGTGCTTCAAAGCTGATACTTTCAGTTATCGAGATAAAACGCAAAACCCAAACTGACGCTGGAGAAAACTCTTGAAAAATAATATAAATAATGACTATAACAATGACTTGAATAGTATGACCAATTATTTCTAAAACTGTCTCAAAGCAACATTTAATCGATTTAATCAGTGAAGTATTTAGATGGTACTTATTCTAGCGAATCCGGAAGGAAGAACGTTAGAGTTGCTGCAAGGATAGGATATGAATACATACTGCAAAGGTACATAGATACATATCACGATAGTTTGAATGCTTCAAGCTACAGAGTCCCTCAGCTCAGTAAAATAATACATATTGTTCTGCTACATAATTAGTATGTAACGAAATCTAAGACCCATCTATTATACACACATTTCTTTATACACATTTCTAATACACTGAGAAATAAATTATTGATGTAGGAATGGCTGTGTGGTAAGTAGCTTGCTTACGAACGACATGGTTCCGGGTTCAGTCTCGCTGCGTGGCACCTTGGGCAAGTGTCTTCTACTATAGCCTCGGGCTGACCAAAGACTTGTGAATGGATTTGGTAGAAAGAAGCCCATCGTATAAGTGTATATATATATATATATATTATATATATATATATATGTATATATATATACATATATATATATATATATATATATATATATATATATATATATATATATATATATATATACGTGTGTGTTTCTGTGTCTGTGTTTGTCTCCCCCACCCGACATCACTTGAGAAGCGATGCTGGTGTGTTTACGTCCCACTGACTTAGCGGTTCCGCAAAAGAGACCGATAGAATAAGTACTAGGCTTACAAAGAATAAGTCCTGGGGTCGATTTGCTCGACTAAAAGGCGGTGCTCCAGCATGGCCACTGTCAAGTGACTGAAACAAGTAAAAGAGTAAAAGAGTATATGTGTTTACTAGAAATCGTAAATCAGTGATGCAGCTAACATTCTGGGTTAAAGTCAAACCAAAGCTCCTTTAATTTGCAGTGTATTACTGTTCTCTCAGCCATTACCAATGGCGACGTAACGTAGCTGTATAATATAGATTATGTCTTCGATTCTGCTCCATAGTCAAATGTCTTTAAATTGGTAAATATATTCTCCCCCGAACAGAAATAATAATTTCAATATATTTTTCAAAAATGTTTATGCTACACACACAAAGGAGAGGGTAAAATATAATAATTCATATATGTTGCTCTTTCTATGAGATTTTAGCTGTTGGGAAAGAGGTAAAAATAACAGGCATCACCTTTCAAGATGCAATAGATATAAAGCTCATAACAAAGAATATATATTTTCGTTCTTACTCTCTTAATGACCTGGTAATTTCAGAACTACTTATGTTGATGTCTTTGCTCGCCACTAAAAGAACATATATGTGCACTTTACACTATCTCAAGCGTTAAATACTTGAGAAATATTAAAAAAGACAATTTCAAAGCAAATTTTGTATTTCTTGGTTCGTTATAGCCTTTCAACAATCTTATAGGTTTCCAAAAACCGTGCAATTTCTATAGTTACACTGGATATGTGTGTGAGTATGTGTGTATGTGTATGTGTGTGCGTGTGTGTGTGTGTGTGTGTTTGTAAGATTGTGCATGTGTCCTTGTGGGAATATGTATACACCTAAGTATATGTCTGCGTGTGTGCATGTGTGTGTTCATATATATATATATATATATTTGTGTATATATATATATATCAATATTGCCTTATGTGCATAAGTTAATATCTTATTAGGGAATTTTTATTCAAACACACACACGCACACACACATATATATATATATATATTTGCATGTATGTGATGCGTGTATGTGCACATGTCTGCATCTGCATATGTGTATGTATGTGCTCACACACAAATACATTGAGAACATAGACAGAAAGCTTTTGATAAATAACTATCAAATATCAAGCCATAACTTGTTTATAGATTGATGAATATGTTATCAAATTTGAAATATTACATCTGTAATATATCTTTTTTAAATATCCTTTATTGAAAATGACAATTTCTCTATTACGGAGTAAAAAATATTTTTCAAAAATGAATGAAGAAAGCCTTTTTATATCAAAAGAATAAATGCAATGATCTATCGACTAGTGGGCTATAAAATATTTATGTCTGGCGATAAATAAGATATCGTATTTGTGACATTCATCTGGTACATTGATGGAGATCTGTTATATAATTTAGTATATATAGAATGAAACTACTATATTTTCTGATGACTTTGGGGAAGCGAATAAGGTTAAGCAAGTGATCAGGAGCAGAGAGATAGAAGGCTGCAGTGTTTCTTGTGTTGCTGTCTCTGTTATTGCTGTTGATGATGATTATCATGGCGGTGGTGTTGATGAAAATCAATAATAAGATATGTTGTCACAACAATGTGTTTTCACGAGACATGTCATTAATCTTTTAGAGAAATCTATTTAACTATGTTGCATCTCATTTATACGTAGAGGTCCCTGGTCTATTTCCTTTCGACCAGGTATCATCTTTCGAATAATTTGTTGAAAATATAAAGTGAGCACTCGATCAAAGATTCAATGGCTGATTATGACTTTTCTTTTAAATATTTCTGGGTTACAGAGAAATATTTCAATAGTGATGTATATATACTTATCGTCTTCACATAAAAGTTATTGACTTTATTTATCTGTATATAAACAGTAAAGAAAATCTAAAGCGTTTTATCCTCAGTTACCAGCACGTATAAAAACTAACCCATGAATCTCACCATAGGAATACTATTTAAGGAACACTTATAATATGGAGTGGTAACAAGAAGAAATATGGAAAAGCATATAGGTCATATGTATACAGAGATACTAATAAATAAATATATGTGAAGTAAAAGCAGCTATAGTATAATGAATACAATTAACAACATATACTTAAAGTATATGCTTGGTGTCTTTCTCGGAGACTGCAATGGCGTAGGGAAATGTATACACTCTCAATGCGCCGGGCGTTAAAAGAACCTCGAAGTCATAGACAAGTGAGGTACCTCATCCTCACTCCCACTTGCGAGCGATGTAAACCGATGTAGAGTTGCTTTTACATTATACGCAGATTTTCTCTTACGTTTGCAATCTCTGTGCATGCCGTATATGGTTTTACAAGCCGTGAGCATAAATGTTGTGGAATGGCTAGGTGACTTGCCTTCAACCCTAGCTACAAAAATGGCAAAGCATCGGTGTCTATCACAACCAGATGGGTTTAATTGTGAGTTACGTCACCTCTCCATGGCTCTAAGCTATTTTAACGCCCAGAGATTTAAGACTTTATATATATTCCACCACGCTATTGCGGTTACCGGAGAAAAAAAAACATACTTTAAGTATATGTGGTTATTATTATTTAATATACTTGGGAAGCTTTTACATTCTCTCTCTCTTTGTTTTTTTATCTCTCTCCACAACGCTTTGTGTGGTATTGTCTTTACATCTCCGTAATCCCCGAAACTTAGCAGTTCAGCAAAACACATCCATAGAATAAGTACATGGATTCAAAAATAAGTCCTGAGGTCGATTTATTCGACTAAAATTTCCTCAACGCAGAGCCCCAGCATGGCTGTAGTCTAGTAACTGATCAGACGACGTTTATTTGATAGTAGAGTAGGCTAATGAACAGCACATACAGTTGATCACAATAAGCAAATAATTTCTGTAGACCGTTCGCCAAAGAGCTGAACTCCATTATGTCGTTCTCGACGGGAGAGTCAATCGGGAGAGAACTACAATAAATAAGGAACAGATCCGTTTCTCACAGTACAGACAGATCCCTCTGAGTGAATACATAAATAGATGTGAAGGTAATTTCCAACCAAACTTTACAGTTTTCCCTATGTAGCAGCGTAAAGAAACAATTTCAGTACAAGAACGTTTAAATAAAGAAAATTTATTCATCGAATAACACAATCAAAAGCACAAGCATATATATATGTAAACACACACACATAGAAACGTGTACATAGACACACGCACACAATAATTTGAACTCTAAGTCCCTTAAACCACTGGAACCATGAGAGACTAACCCAGAAGCAAAGCAAACGCCATGATAGATCGTTAGCTCCTACACGCATTTTTTCTCTCCTTGTTTCTCCCTTGTTTTTTTCTGTGTATCTTTCTGTCGAAGAGCGTAGGCTCGAAACGTAAAAGACTTTTTCTATTTCTATACTAATACATTTGTTTGTTTGTACTCCACCTGCCTTCGTCTTTTTTTTAATTTCGTAAACTTTACCGTTATATATATATATCACTCCTTTACTTGTTTTAGTAAAGGGGCTAAACTGATGCTGGAGCACCACCGTAGTCTTACTGATTTCCTCATACTCCTGTATGTGCCTTTATCCCAGCTGTTGGCCTATTTGGTATATAAGGATGTTTGTATCCGCTGCCCTCGTCTGTAACTCAAGTAGGGCTGTTGGCTCATCCGGTATTGTGGATAGGAGGATGTCTTTTTTCCTTTTTGAAGGCATCTACTTACACTTTATGCAGATTTCTTAATTTTTGTGATAGGACATTGGATATCTGTGGGATTTTGAACCCTATAGTATTGCAGTACCTCGTCCTGAATTTAGATACATTGGATGGTACCTTTGGTACAATACAATGGCGACTATTTCTTGCATTTGTATAAAACTCAATGCCGAAATTAGGCACTAGCCCTTCTTGAGTTTTCCATTTGTAGATTGTATTTCGTATATCTTGTGCCTTAAGTACAGGGAGTAAAGTTGCAGTTTTCTCAGCCTAATTAAGTAGCTCTTCCATTGCACTCTTTCATACTTTTTAGAGTAGTTGCGTTGTATTGCTTCAAGCTCCGCTGTTAGTTTGGCACTGTAAACAGAGAGGCAGAAAAAGGGTGAGGTTGATAGGTGATTGTGAACCAAGATGTATTTAAGAATATTTCTTGTGGTGTATGTAGTTGTTTGTGGGATTTTGCACATTCAATGATACTGTTGAGCTGTAAAAGGTTATTCCATAAGCCACATAACGTAGACTTGATTTTGTCATCAGAAATATTGTGTGCGCAAATAGGCCAAGGATGAACAATTGAAATAAGCGATCGCTTTAAATATGATTAAGGAATTATAGTACGTAATTCTAGACCGCTAAATATTCATATATAATGTTGGTGCGTGTACTATTTTCTCAATGACACTATATCAGCAGGGTTTACATTATTCTGATCTATATTTCTTTAAACAACTAAGATTTATTTTTACATAGACTTCCTCGCCCTCGTACTTCTTCATGGAAACACTGGGGTATATCCATATTCTTGCATGCATTTCAGTACCGTCTGTATCAATCGAGGAATATTGATCAATTGCTTCAAAGTAATTTCCCTAATTATTACTGCGTTAAACGCGCACACACACACACACACACACACACTCATTCAAATACATACACACATCGCTCGCTCAAACACGTTATAAACGTGCATACAAAAGAAAAGCAATCATCATTAACTTTATGCTAAAAGTAGATAAAATTAACCAATCACTATGACGTGCTCATAAATATTTAAGAAGTCTATAGTAATTTTGTTATATTCTCTGTAAAACATAAATATCTTGGAGCATAAAAGATAATGAGTTTTATTTTTCAATGGTTTTCATTTATTGCTTTGCATTTATCTCTGTTCCAAACATACATACTTGTAGTCTTCGAGTTGTAGTCGTTATAGAGTAAGAATTGTTTAATCACAACTTACATTTTCGCAATATAATAAAACACTGATTAGCTCTCCGTAGGAAAATGTTTCCTGTGCAAGGTCATAGGAATATCATTACATATATTTTGTATATGTAAGGTTGCATATACGTTAGATAAAATCGCAACTACTCCACGAGCATAGATTGAAGACATGATTCATCAATGTATATATATATATGTGTGTGTGTGTATGTATGTATGTATGTATATATACACAAACCCAAAACACACACACACACACACACACACACACACACACACACACAAACACATATATCCACAACACTCCATCTACATCAAACGAAAAGAAATGCTTCACCGATTTGGACCGCCGACCATCCCATTGGACGCTAGCTACTGGCCAGTTCCTAGCCGTTGATCATTTTGCAGGCATCTGTGAATATATTGTGGACCAGTTTAATTTTCGCAGGCGTTCCTGACATCTGAACAACTACCCAACCGAACTCTCGGCACTTCGATTTCTCCGACACCGCAGATGCTTTATCATTAATCCGGCCGACATCGGTGGAGCCTTGGTGGTGTGGTACGCATACCTCTACAAAGCCGAAGCTCTTCGCCGACTTCAAGACACCTACTTCTATTGCCCTTTGCCTTCCAACCCAACGCCTATTACACAACAGACTGTGTCCTCCACCATCCATGACCTCATCTCTTCCTACCGTCTTCCTCTCACAGTCTCCAACCTCATTGTCCGCACTCCACGCAACTCCAGCATTTACTTCCTTCTGAAAATCCCCTAATCCAACAAGGCTGGCCGGCATATCGTCTCCGTCTGTAACTACTCCACGGAACTGACCTCGAAACACCTCGACCGTGTCTATACCCCCGTAGTGGCTTCCTTCTCACACATCCACAACATTAACAATGCTCTTCCTGGCCCCTCTAAACGTTTCTTCACTCTGATATCAAGAGTCTACATACGGTGATCCCTCATCACGAAGAACTGCTTGTCCCCACCACTTCCTAGACCTTCGATCCACACGTCTACACCTCTTCGTCAGGCTGAACTTGTTCTCTCCCTCAACTGCTTCTCGTTCGTGAGTGAATTTTACCAACGTATCGGGATTGGTCATGGGAACGAGAATCGGCCCCAACTATGAGAAACTGTTTGTTGCCTACATTGAGGATCAAATATTTTCAAGAGTCACTGGCCCCACTCCAGCACTATACGGTCCTTATATTGATGACTGTATCGGTGTAACCTCCCGCTCCCGCGAACAACTAGACTCCTTCCTCTCTTTGGTCCCGTCCTTCCATCCTGCCCTTCAATTCTCCTGCACCATTTCCAACACTTCCGTCGCCTTTCTCGATATATCAGTCAACATACACAACTCCGCTCGTACTACATCCATGTAATAAAAACACAGCGACTTACACTCATACCTCAACTTCTTCTTCTCCCCCCACCTGACACAAACCAAGCTCTCCATCCTCTACTCCTAATTCCTCCGTCTGCGTAGGCTCTGCAGTGATAACCATGACTTTGAGACGCAGTCTCAACTCAGTCTCAAATTCATCCTTTGTGGATATTCCCTCACCACTATCCATAACTTGCAAGAGCACTTTCCGTGTATCGTGCCTCTGTTCTCTCTCCCCGCACCCGCCCCACCATTAGCCGTCTCCCTTTTCCCCAACCTATCACCCCTCCATTCTAACGTACCATTCTCCGAGCCTTCCGGCGACTCCAGTCCGACACCTCCACTTCGCACATCTTCCCCAAACGAGCGCGCAACCTACGTGACATCTTTGTACACTGTATCTTCCCTAACCCCACCTCCAAAGGTTTGGGTCGTTCTCCTGCTCCCGCTCATGCTGCCACACTTTCCCCTACCTCTCCAACACTACCATCCTCACAAGCACCTATCATCGTTTCTATCTGATTTCTTTATCTGCACTTCTAGCAAAATCATTTACTGCATTTCTTGCTGTTTCTGTCCTTCTCTATACATCGGTCAAACGGGACGCCGTTTGGCTGACCGGTACGCGGAGCACCTCCAAGACATTAGATTCGGCAATGAAAATCCGGCCTCGCGCTATTTCCGCTCTACCGGTCATTTATTACAACACCTGTCTTAGTTTGGAATGTCTCTGCACAGGGGCAAACCGGACTCCCGCTGTCGCCGTGAACAGGAAATAATCATCTCTCTACGATCATTTGTGCCACATTACTCAACTCTCATCCCCTCTTCATCTAACTCCCCTCCTCTCCTCTCATCATCTGACACCTACTTCCTCTCTTCACTCCTACCCAAACTCTACCTTCATCGATACCTACTCCATCCAACTCTACTCTCACACACCTCACTCCCATATACTCCGCCCCTACCATCACATCCACACCCTCACAAACCCATAACCCAACACCTCCGCAACGCAACATACACAACCACATCACACCACCCCGCACACACTAGCACTGACCACTTTCCAGCACCCACATCATCCACACATTTTATCATCTCCCCTTCTTCATAGCCCACCTGTCTAACTAATTTTGTCTAACCAGTCGCCATGATTAACGGCAAACTTCAAAAGCTTTCAGTTTCTTTATTATCTCTGATTATTTGATCGTGTTCCATTCTGTTGAAGAGCGAAGGCTCGAAACGTAAAAGACTATTTACCTTCCCGAGCGTCAAACTATTACACCTGATTGTTGTTTATACAACTGTCTTCGTCTTTTGTTTTCCTGTAAATTTCAACTGTATATATATATATACACATATACATTCAGGAATATATATATATATATATATATATATATATATATATATAATATATATAATATATATATATATATATATATATATATATATATTCCTGAATGTATATGTGTATATATATATATATAATATATATTCCTGAATGTATATGTGTATATATATATATATACAGTTGGAATTTATATATATATATATATATATACAATTGCAGCGTGGAAGTTGTTGTAAGCCATTTAAGAAACAAAAGCCGTTCGATTCACTTCAACATTTAAGTTGAAAATATTTTGACAAAGTAAACTTAAATGTTGAAGTGAATCGAACGGCTTTTGTGTGTTTCTTAAATGGCTTACAAACACCTTCCACGCTGCAATTGTTTTCGTTCCAGCACACGATCTCAGATCAAATCACTTGCTATGCGAGTACATCTCCGTAATATATATATATATATATATATATATATATATATATATATATATATATATATATATATATATATATATATATATATATATATATATATATATATATATATATATACACTCACATATACATACAAGTAATATTCATAGCCACTTTAACATCGCTGTCCGTTCGAGCGGAATCTACTGCAATTTTTTAGCCCCAAGATATTTCCTTTACCTATTTAACGATGCACAGCTGCATCCGATGTATTGGCGAGCAGGGGGGCGAACCCCTTCTAACCCAGTAAATATTGGTACGACAGAAAGATATAATTAGGTCTATCTTCATTGTATTGTGTTTTAAATGTATTTTGTCTTAAATTTAGGTTTTACCTTGCTATATTGCCATATTGGATCTTTCGGTTATTTTAATGGTGTTCACTTTACAATCCACCGATTTTAATGGACGTACCTGTTAAATTTCTACGAAATATTATCCAAATTGACATTGTAAAACATAACAGAAATTTCAGCTGCACCAATATAGATAAGTATCGTTGTTATATCACGAGGCACTTGGTGCGATTGGAATAGACACACCATATAAACACATGAACCAACATATTAGAATGATATTCATATATCACCATTCTAACTATTCATCTCATAAATTTACAGCGCGCACACACACACTCACACATAGAAACGAAGAGACAAACAAACGCACACACATTTACTCTCTCTCACACATGCATGCCCTCAATCCTATATATTCATACAAGAATACACATACACATATATCTTTATATAATATACATATAATACACATATATATTGATATATGTATGTATTATATGTGTGTATATGTGTGTGTAAACATATATAATATATGTGTGTGTATGTATGTACTTACGTATGTATATATATATGTATTCGTATGTGTATATATACGGGAAAATATTCCAAGTTCATATGAAAGCGATAGATTAATAGCAATCAAATTCAATTACCTGATGTGTAAGAATTCAGGTTTATTACTATGGTCATATTTACAACAAACGTCTGTGTTAGAATGTGGACACATAATTATTTAATCAATACAGTACTAAGATATTACCAATAGGTAGATGTAACAAGGTTTGTGAGAAGTGTTATGTTGGGAATGTCAAATATAACTAATTTCTGTAACAATATATTATCCCTTTACGTGATTGCAACACTTTTTTTCAGGCTACACACCTACGAGAAATCAGATCCGTTTCCTTATATATTGTATGTTGACGTATTTAACTTTATAATAAATTTTCTAATGTAGTCCATTCTTAGTGCATTGCATACTTTTTCTTCTTACGTTCTCTTCTAATTTAGAATACTAATTCATTCGTGATTATACACACACACTCACAAACATACATACGCACACACACACACTCACACATAGAAACGAAGAGACAAACAAACGCACACACATTTACTCTCTCTCACACATGCATGCCACTCAATCCTATATATTCATACAAGAATACACATACACATATATCTTTATATAATATACATATAATACACATATATATGATATATGTATGTATTATATGTGTGTATATGTGTGTGTAAACATATATAATATATGTGTGTGTATGTATGTACTTACGTATGTATATATATATGTATTCGTATGTGTTATATATACGGGAAAATATTCCAAGTTCATATGAAAGCGATAGATTAATAGCAATCAAATTCAATACCTGATGTGTAAGAATTCAGGTTTATACTATGGTCATATTTACAACAACGTCTGTGTTAGAATGTGGACACATAATTATTTAATCAATACAGTACTAAGATATTACCAATAGGTAGATGTAACAAGGTTTGTGAGAAGTGTTATGTTGGGAATGTCAAATATAACTAATTTCTGTAACAATATATTATCCCTTTACGTGATTGCAACACTTTTTTTCAGGCTACACACCTACGAGAAATCAGATCCGTTTCCTTTTATATTGTATGTTGACGTATTTAACTTTATAATAAATTTTCTAATGTAGTCCATTCTTAGTGCATTGCATACTTTTTCTTCTTACGTTCTCTTCTAATTTAGAATACTAATTCATTCGTGATTATACACACACACTCACAAACATACATACGCACACATACACACACACATATAATTGCATGCATGTACTCGCAGCGTGTGTGTATGTGAGTGAAGGTGTGTGTGCCTGCATATATGTATGTGTGTGTGCGTGTGTGCGCGCGTGCGTGCACATGTGTATGTGTTTTCCTGCTAATACACCTTTGATAGCTAGAAGCCAAATCCTTCGCCCCATTTTCATGATTCGAAGCTAATGGGTGAGGAATGCTTAGGATTGAATTATATTTCATGTAATTTTCTCAGATAATCTTCGAGCAATTCCCAGTAACCGGATGAACACCGACACGCTTAATTTCGCATGGAATAAGAATGAGAGATTTGCGAAAATTTTTAACACAAACAGTAAGAGTCGATAGCTAATTGCTTCAGATTCCTGTCTTCTTATGTGAGCATATTTGTTGAGCATAATCAGTCATTGATCTATGTCTTCTAAAACTTGCACAGCCGAGTTGTCGTTTGTATGAGTTATTATTTGCCATATGAAAAAGTCCCTTTTTTCATTCGTATTTTAATATTTATATATTCTTCTGAAACTAACATTTATTGGTGTAGCATAACCATGAGAAAACTTACAGTCTCTAATTGCTTCTTTCTCTTTTCTGAATTCACATTCCACTCTATTCAGTTTTGCCTTTCACTATTCTTATTCTTACTACAACTTTACGCTGAATACTTATATTCTTGATTATCTATGGCCGACTGTGTTTGTAGTAAATTGGTATAGGTAGCAATCCTAAAGAGAATATCATTATATTTACTACTTTACAAAGTAAATATTGCCACTCAGCTTTGTATTTGATTATATATGAAACATTTATGCCAAATATTCCTAGAAGATTTACTAATGATAGAGTAATATCCTTTAGGGAAGATTCTAAAACTCTCCCGCCCAAATTTGTAAGGTTTACGAATAGAGTGAATGAAAAACTATTACTTTAGATTTGCAGTGACAAATCAACCAGGCACTGTTCACTTGGTATCATTACCTCAAGCAAATGGTAGACGTAGCAACTCAATCTGACTGAAATCGCATCTGCTATTTTCGAAATGGATGGTCGAATTTTGCAATGTGTTTCGATATACGCTGCTTCTGAAAAGGAACAAACTTTTTCGAGCAGGGCGAAGTTTATTCATTAACCTGGTCGTTCGTAGCTGACCTTGAATATACATTTACAATAAAAGAATAATTCCCTTAGTGAACAACTTAATTTACTCTAACAACATGTAGTGATATCATATTTAACTATGTATAAAGATGTCTTATCGTTATGATATGAATATCAGTACTGCCTATCATGCCTAGCTTTGCACGTGGTGCTGAAATCAGGTCCTTATCAATATTTGTACCCTGTTGTCGCAAAAATCAGAGAAATATAAATTCAGTCCGTGCTGGCCAAGCTAATAATCTATCATAATTTCAGCTGTTCCAGCAGACCAGTTAGTCTCAAAGTTATTCAACATACTAAGCGAAAATTACAATATGGGAAAGAAGTCAATAAATTTTGGCAAGTTTGGACTAGAACTTACAGTGTACATTATTATCATATTTGTTTATTTTGTAAGGCGGTGAGCTGGCCGTACCGTTAGTACGTGAGCAAAATGCTTATTGGCATTTCGTCCGGAATTACGTTCTACGATAATATTCCACCGAGGTCGATTTTGCTTTCATTCTTTCAAGTACCAGTTTTGGACCGATCTAATCGAATCGACCCTCCCACAAACCATATACGTTGGGACAAAATTCGAAACCGATATTTATCGCTTTTGCTTAATCATTTCAACATTAACATTTATGTTGCAATTATATTAGTGCAAATTACTAATGAAAAAAAATTGCATTATTTATATTAGTTACATTTGACAGATATTTGACCTCATTTTGTTTATTATTGACACAACGTTTCGGCTGATATACCCTCCAGCCTTCATCAGGTGTCTTGGTGAAATTTCGAATCTGGGTTCTCATTCCTAAGGTATTTTTCGATGTTGCTATTATTATCGTTGTTGTTGTTGTTGTTGTTGTTTTTGTTGTTTTTGTTGTTGTTGTTGTTGTTGTTGTTGTTGTTGCTGTTGTTGTTGTTGTTGTTGTTGTTGTTGTTGTTGTTGTTATTATTCAGGTCATTGCCTGGAATCGAACTCGGAATCTTGGGGTTAGTAGCTTGGGGCATATGGCATAGTGGTTAATAATAATAATAATAATAATAATAATAATAATAATAATAATAATATAATAATAATAATAATAATAATAATAATAATAATAATAATAATAATAATAATAATGATAATATTAATAATAATAATGATAATAATAATAATAATAAACATCGAAAAATACTTTAGGAATGAGAACCAAGGTTCGAAATTTCCCCCAAGACACCTGATGAAGTCTGGAGGGTATATCAGCCGAAACTTTGTGTTAACAACAAAGGAAATGAGGACAAATATCTGCCGAATATAAATAATATAAATAACGTACATAATTCATCATGTCTTAAACATAGAACAGAAAATCAATTAGATCCAACACTAAATGCAGCCATATATTGTATGTTTACTTATTTTATTAACGAATATGCATCATTCAACACGAGTGTTATAGCATATAATCACAAGTTATTAACGAATCACCCTCGTCTTTACATATACAAACATAAAATTTCTCAGAGTTGCTATTGCAGGATGTATCCCAAAATAGTGTTGTGTTATAGAATACCACTAAAATTGTTTCAATAACGTTGTTTGATATGCGTAAGTCAGTTTTGGTGGATCGCACTTCTCCCTAAATGATTAGCTATAATCAGCCAAATTTGAGGTATGAAAGATAATGATTTGTGTTCGGTGGTAAATGGAGGAGTTGTGACATTAAATTCTGTATCAAGGACATTAGTCATGCAAGAAAGCTGAAATGATCTTTTCATATAATAAGCTTATTGAATGCTTTGGTTCAATACACGTTGCTCACCAAAGTGTGTTCATATTGACAATTAAATATTCCGGTTATTGCCTCGCTTTAACAATACTGTTTGTAGATATTTTCAACGCATCATTTAAAGTTCTGGTTACAGCAAGTTCACAATATCATCCATTTTCTCCTTCATATTCTCGTTTTGACATCTTTATATATTAATTCCATTCTGCATGCAATGATTCTCAGAAGCTAGTTTATCTTCTCTGGAAATTTAAATCGAACGTTAGATACGAATTCTGACCAGCATGACACTATTTAGAAGACCCAATACTGATACACGTTATATTTCGCACTTGGAAAATACTGCAACCCATTTAAATATATCGATGTAATGGAAGCTTTGCAGAAAAGGTCAGGATACCAGGGTGTTTAGTAATACTTTATTTGTTGTCATCGGATATAAGCTAAGATGTGTAGGAAACCGTCAGGCGCATTTCAACTTCACATATGTATTGAGAACAGCAATATACTATTTCTTTCACGCACTTTCTTCTATCTCTATTCTATGTCTCGTTGTCTGTTATTGACACTGTATATATATATACTTACAACTACATATCTACACACACGACGCAAGAACAAACGTATGTAAATAGCGAAGGGAATGTGTACGAAAGTATTAACGTGTATGTGTGTATATATATATAACATGCGTGTGTGTGTATGCATATATGTGTGCTTGTATGGACAGATATGTATTAATATACTATGCAGTTATCTATATGTGTACATATGCGTGTATATATGCATGTGTGCATTTGAATATACAGACTTACATCCACATACTCACATATACACACATAATTATATACAGTGCCGAAGTGCATCCCTTGAACAAGTTTGCATACATGAGGCTGATAACAACATAAGACTTAGAAGGCAGCTCCTTCAGCAGCATTCTTTGATAACATACAATACGTGCCGAAGGAATTCGCACGACTCTACTGCAATGTATCATCGTATGAATATATAAGCCTCTATGAGCAGAAGAATATGCATTGATATGTTAGTAAAAAGCGTCACAATGATTGTAATATCGGTCACCAAAGCAGATTATCATGAACCAGTAGCCGGATTATTATCTCCCACTTTTAAGGTTATACGTTTATAATCCAAGAACAGGAAATTTCAACCAAGTACCTGATACACAAAAATGGATAGATATGCAGGAAGAACAGTAAACTGTGACAACCTATTAAGACTTTGTGGAGTTAATACCAAAGATATCACCCTTATCATATGCAGTTGTCTGAAAATGTCACTACGGTATTACTACCAATGAGATACAATGTTGTAGCAAAGAAATTCTGTAATGAAATCTGTCGGAATGATAACCACGAGGACAATGAAATAAGAACCCTCAATATGGTAGAAGACATAGCCACACATAATTAAAAAAGAGTACTGGTGGAATGTCCCAGTGAAAACCTAAGTAAAATGTAAGCACAGCGAACGTGTGATGTACTGATTTGGGATGACGAAGAGAAACTGTGTACAGTTGTGAAAATTAGCTGCTCAGCGGATGTTAACATATCGCTGAAGCTCAGTGAAAAAGAGAATACCTACACTGGACAATTGAGAAATCTGCAGTTACTGTATGTAGATTACAAGTTCATGTTTATACTAGTAAATATTGTGGCACTGGTATATGTAATACACATCATAAATACCAATCTTGAGAACCAGAAAGGGGAAAGCTAATTTGAAGACTACAGATCCAGTCCATCACTGGAACCGTAAGTATCTGTAAAACGTTCAATATATTTAAATATATATGATCAGGTCTAGATATGCAGTTATATGTATGAGAATACATACATAAAGAAAAACATACAAATATGCAATGTGTATGCACACATGCATACAAATCTGCACATATGCATACATACATGCATACAAATCTGCACATATGCATACATACATGCATATAAATCTGCACATATGCATACATGGATGTATACAAACATACGTGCATACATACATACAAACATATATATATACTACATACATGCATACATGCATACATACACACATAATGCATGCATACCTACATACAAACACACACATATACATACATACACACACTAATACATGCATGGTTAAATACATATATGCATACATAATACATGCATACATCAAATATATAAGTTAAGTATATCATTTAAGCATATCTAGATATGCAAGTATATGCATGAGAAGAAAAACAAAACATATAAAGATGCACGATTAGCTACAAACAAAAATACCATGTTACTGATGTGAAAATTCCAAAGAAGAAGTCTATGTTAGAAACCAGCTCTTTCTCTGTTGACAATAAATCTTGAAATAAGGTGAATAGGCGCAGGAGTGGATGTGTGGTAAGTAGCTTGCTAACCAACCACATGGTTCAGGGTTCAGTCCCACTGCGTGGCATCTTGGGCAAGTGTTCTCTGCTTAGCCTCGGGCCGACCAATGCCTTGTGAGGGGATTTGGTAGACGGAAACTGAAAGAAGCCTGTCGTATATATGTATATATATATATGTGTGTGTGGGTGTGTGTGTGGTGTGTGTGTATGTTTGTGTTGTCTGTGTTTGTCCCCCTAGCATTGCTTGACAACCGATGCTGGTGTGTTTACGTCCCCGTTACTTAGCGGTTCGGCAAAAGGAGACCGATAGAATAAGTACTGGGCTTACAAAGAATAAGTCCCGGGGTCGATTTGCTCGACTAAATGCGGTGCTCCAGCATGGCCGCAGTCAAATGACTGAAACAAGTAAAAGAGTAAAAAGAGTAATGACATTCATACATCCATGCATACATACATGCATACATACATACATACATACTACATACATACATACATACATACATACACAGATACATGCACACAAGGAGATAAAGAGGGAGAGATAGGGAAAGAGAGAGAGAGAGAAAGAAGTTAGACAGAGAAATACACACGAAGATAATTAAGTTATTAAGGTGGTGATTTGGCGCATCATTAGAGTGGCAGATAGAATAATTTACTGAATAAGTTCCTTCACTGCGTCTAGAACGCAAATGTCATCGCGGTCATTCATTCTGAGTTGAAACAAAGAACCACCTGAGTACTAGGATTCTTTCATTTCTACTTCTCTTACATATGTTCTTTGTCTTTCTCTCTCTTTCTCTCCCCTTTCCTCTTTCGTTTTCTGAATTCTGCTAGTAATTCAATGACATATCCTTGTCAATTCCTGCCAAACTGATTCAGCTGAGAAATGGTTTCATAGTGCACATGCCTGTGGTATAAATAGGCGGCGAGCTGGCAGAAACGTTTAGCACGCTGGGCGAAATGCGTAGCCGTATTTAATCTGCCATTACGTTCCGGGTTCAAATTCCGCCGAGTCAACTTTGCCTTTCATCCTTTCTGGGTCGATGAATTAAGTACCAGTTACGTACTGGGGTCGATGTAATCGACTTAATACATATGTATGTTCTTGTTTGTCCCCTCTATCTTTAGCCCCTTGTGGGTAATAAAGAAATAGGTATAAACATACGCTTCCAATTAATTTTTTGTGGATGAAACTTCAGTAGCCCATCTAAACGTTGATCTTGAAGTTCATCAGAGTGTCTATCACATACCCTTATTTCATGTTTTATCTCTTTCTCATTCGCCACACACTTTTCATTTCCCTTTCCCCAACACTTTAACTCCTCTGCGGTGTAAGCGGTCGCCTTCTTCAGCGTGGTTCGTATTCCGAATACATTTTTTTCTCACAACATACTTTCTTCTGCGATTCTCTTTTTCTAGGCTTCTTGGCAAATATTGATTTTGCACATATACTTTCTAGTATCATCTCTCAATGGCTATTTCTTTCTTTTTATATTCCACTTCGCAATTTCACCCTTTTTTTTTTTTAGTTTTCTCTGTATCTACGCGTTTCAATTATTTTTGTTTCCTTTATTGTTCTTTGCATCACATGTTCTCTATGTTTCATACCATTAATTTTTTCTATATATATGTGTGCATGTATGTATGTGTGCGTGTGTATCAAAACTACATGAAGAAGGTTACAAAACGGTAGAAAACGCGTGGTTAGATAAATGCATATACATATTCACCTATCATTTCCTAACATTACGTGTTTTGTACATACATATATATGTGTGTGTGTGAATCTCTGTGTGTGTGCGCCCTTGTATGTGCGTGTGTGCGCCCGTGTATGTACGTGTGTGTGTGCGTATGCGAGAGCGTGTGTGTGTATGAGTATATATGTGCTTATGTATGTATATCGTGTCCACTATCGCGCATGGTATTTATTCTCTACTTATCGTTCATTCACGGTCTTGAATGAAGAATTGGTATTCTTTTTTATATCTGAAGACCACGTCGTATTACATGTAATCCAATTAACCTACAACAAGGACAATACTATGAAGTATAAGAGTATAAGAGGAAATAAAATTATTTTTTGTTCTGAAAAAGGAAATTATAATTATTAAATTAAGAAATAAACCATAAACTTTTATGATCTTTTAAAGAATTAATAACAATTTTGAGAGTTTAAGAGCATTAAAATATAATTGCATCCATGAATCAATATATATATATATATATATATATATATATATAAGAATGAATGTTTTTATATATAATGAACGTGAAATACAGAAGGGACGAACACGGAACACAGACAAATCATTCGAAGCCTTCAATCTTCAGTCAGACAACGAATCATCATAGCAAATTTCGGCTGTTTCAATTCTGATATTTGCTCCAACTCGGCCAGCCCCAAGAAAAAAACTAAGCTGTAAGCATTAGATTTCTTGGTAGAAGACGGAATGTGAACGCACAAGACGGATGTGAATACAAGAGAGAAAACGAAATTGAAAACAGTAATGAATAACAAAACATATATAACGATGGTTGTCATACGACTTTAGACCAATGAGACAAAAACACACAACAACATAGCTGGCGTAGAAATAATTACCGTTTCGGTAGCGGGGACCATGTGGTCGAGATCCGAAGGCCAACAAATGGTTTAGAAGCAGCAGGTCGCAGGAGAGAGAAAAAAGAGACAGAGAGAGAGGAATCAAAGAGGCTGGAAGGCAGGGGACAGAATCAGTGACCAAGAGAAAAGGAGAAGAAGGGATTAAGGAGGATGGGAGGAAGGGGAGGAAGAAGAGGGGAAGAATCGAGGGCGCCAAAAATTTTGGTGAAAGAGCAATGGCGGGTAGTAAAGACAGTGTGTATAGAAGTCGTGCAGGGTTAAAATTGGACAAACAAACGGGGGTGCACGTAACGCCGCAATAATATAAGAATTAATGTTTTTATATATAATGAACGTGAAATACAGGAAGGGACGAACACGAACACAGACAAATCTTCGAAGCCTTCAATCTTCAGTCCAGACACCGATCATCATAGCAAATTTCGGCTGTTTCATTCTTATTTTGCTCCAACTCGGCCCCCCCAAGAAAAAAACTAAGCGCTGTAAGCATTAGATTTCTTGGTAGAAGACAGGATGTGAACGCACAAGACGGATGTGAATACAAGACGACAACGAAATTGAAAACAGTAATGAATAACAAAACATATATAACGATGGTTGTCATACGACTTTAGACCAAATGAGACAAAAACACAACAACACATAGCTGGCGTAGAATACTTCCGTTTCGGTAGCGGGGACACATGTTGGTCGAGATATATATATAATATATATATATATATATAGAGAGAGAGAGAGAGAGAGAGAGAGAGAGAAGGCAATAATGAATTCTGCTGAATAGTATATATATATATATAAATATGGGTGTTTGTGAGTGCGTGAGTGCACATGTATGTGCGGGAGGGCGAGCGTGTGTTCGCGTGTGTATGTGTGTGTATATATATACTTATATATCTATGTGTGTGTGTGCGTGTGTATGTGTATATATATATATTATATATATATATATAATATATATATATATATATATATAGTATATATGTATGTATGTATGTATGTATGTATGTATGTTGATAGATATATCATATATTATATTGAAAAATTCAAGTTTTTTTAAGAAGGTTACTAGTCAACAATGTACTGCGTATGTGCAATTTTATGGCCTCACGTTTGCCATTATTGTCGTATTGTCTTCTTTCATAAGAATATGTCTAGTGAAAATTCTGTCAACCCATTTCAAAAAACAAAAACGGAAATCTTTTGAAAGCTGTGTATTATCATTTGATAAACTTCCATGTAACTTTCTAGCTAGACATATGTATATTACAGCGTGGAAGGTGTTAATAAGCCATCTAAGAAACATACAAAATCCGTTAGATTCACTTCAACATTTAAATTTAATTTCTCAAAATATATTCGTCGCTTGGAGACCGCGACCTATTCACTGACAAAATTCCGTGCTGCATCTGAGAAAGTAACTGTTAGTTCATGATATATATGTACGTATGTATGTATGTGTGTATGTATGCATGCATGTGTGTATGTATGTATGTATGTATGTATGTATGTATGTATGTATGTGCGTATGTATGTATGTGCGTATGCATGTGTGCATGTCTATAGGCATGTATATATGTATGTATGTATTATGTCAGTATGTACGTATGTACATATGTATGTATGTGTGTATTTACGGAAATGTGTAGGCGTGTCTGTGTGTGTGTACATGTGTATGTATATGTGAACGTATGTTTATGTTCTGATATGTGTGTGTTCAAGTTGTATACATGATTGTTACTTTGTTGAAGATTGTATACACTCACATATACATCTATATAGACACACACACACCACACCACACATATAATATATATATATTATATATATATATATATACTATCGTGTGTATACAACCTTCAACAAAGTACTAGTCATGTATACAACTTGAACAAACACATATCGGTACACAAACATACGTTCACATGTGCATACACATGTACACACGCCAAAACACGTCTACACATTTACCTAAATACATACATAGATAAGTACATACGTAAATCATCACATAGATGCATACATAATACATGTGTATAGACATGCACACATGCATACGCATGTACACATGCATACGCATGTACACATATGCATACGCACATACATGTACACACATACATACGCAAATACATACATACATATATACATATATACATACATGCATACATACACATATACCATTAACTAACTGTTATTTTTCAGATGTTGCACGGAATTTTCAGTGAAGAGGTCTCGGTCTCGAAGTGACAAAATCATTTTGACAAATGAAATTTAAATGCTGAAGTGAATCTAACGGATTTTGAATGTTTCTTAAATGGCTTATAAACACCTTCCACGCTGCAATTGTTTTCGTTCCAGCACACGATTTCAGATCGGGTCACTTGCTATGAAAGTGCATACCTAAATGTATATGTCGTTTCTAAAATGAATTGATCTCACATCAATGCATGAATGTGTGAGCACAAAGAGACTCACAGAGACACACACACATTCACATATAAACACACAACAACCCATATATATATATATTTATATGGATGTATTAATTAGATTTAATTTTAACCGCTCTCCTATTTGGTACCGTCTTGCTTTGTTCATCATTTTTTTTTTTTAACTTTAAGAAAGTCTTACACGTTTTCATACTCCAAGATAACTTGATCATTTATAAGGATCTGCGAGATCTTTCCAAAATACCCAGTTCAACCATACATTATTCGAGATGGGTTTCTATGTACCCTGTTGGTCCATTATGATAGGTATGAACCCCAAACTCTATCTTGAGTACTTGGGTACTAGATTAGCGATACATTATGACATCTACACTTTTATTTTTCTAACGATATAGCTGATTTCCATAACTGAATATATATACATATATATATATATATATATATATATATATATATATTATATATATATTTGTGTCTGTGTGTTTGTTGTTCTCATATATACATATATATTATATATATTATATATATATATATATATATATATATTATATATATATATATATATATATATAACATTATATATATATAATATTAATATATATTACATATGCAAATATATAAATATATATATATATATATTACATACATATACTTGGCATAGATGTGGCAACATTTGAAATGTATATGCAGCTGATGTAGACAAATCAAATCTACGTTGGCAAACGTATTTGAAGAGTCTGAAACCGGTACTGCATTATCCATTTCTGCGTTTTTCCTTTTTCAAATGTTCTTTCTAGAGGCAAGACAAATTTTTTTCATGTTCGTTGCACACACACGTCTTTACTAGTATATACGCAGTGAAGCTATACAATAGCGTCGTATTTACTACGATCGCTATTTTCCAGTAAATATCGGTACTTCGTTGTACCATTTATTTACATTTATATATATATATATATATATATATATATATAAATCAATAAATGGTAGGGTGGTGTTGACCGCACGTGGAGAAATGATAGGCAAGGAAAAATTATAAAAAGGCAGAATGCTAAATTGAAAGAAAATTTTTATGAAAATGGGCGCAATACAATATTTTGAAAAATTTATATATATATATATATATATATATATATACTATATTAATTCAAACTGGTTCTCGTCGAGACATCCTTAATTAAATTAAACAGAACACGGATTTAATCCCATGGATCTCAATCCTCCAAGGTAATTTTTTCAAGAACTATCATTAAACTCAATATAAACAAAGACTTTACAATGTATCAAAGACTTTACGCTGCATGACACACCAACAAACTCGTTAAATTTTGGGTCATTTCATTTTCATTTCATGAATTTTCGTGATGTTTTCATTCGTTCGGGAGGTCTATGATTGCCGTGAATGATATTGGTCTTCAAGTGACACCTAACCATTCCTAAAGCGTGAAAACACTCTTAAGATTATGCCAGAGTCGTGTAAACTGATTGAAGCACGATGACTGTTCCGGTCACCGCTTTTCCCCAGCAGAAAACATAATTTCACGGAAGCATGTTCTTCCCTCGTTTCAGCCATCGCAAGATCGACGAAGAGGGGAAAAGCACTACAAACCAAAGACGAACCACGTAGCAGTACGACTGTTTAGAACGTTGCCTCTCAGCAGACTGATGTCTAAAGGTCATATCAAGTGGCTACTAGCGGCGGAAGCCTGAACTCAAAAGGACTTGTTCAAGAAAGAACGTCTCTCTTGGGCAGCTGCTCGTAAATATATACACATACACACACATATATATATATATACATGCATATACATATGTATATATATATCTATTTATATATATATATATATATATATATATATATATATATATATATATGTATATATATGTGTGTGTGTGTGGTGTATATATATATATATACACACAAATATATACATATATATATATACAAATATACATATATACATATATATATATATATTATATATATAATATATATTATACATATATATATATATATATATATATATATACATATATATATAATATATATATATATAATATATCATAAATAAATATATGAAGGCGCATGGCTCAGTGGTTAGAGCGTCGAGCTTACGACGTGAGGTTGTGAGCTCGAATCCCGTACCGGGCTGCGTGTTGTGTGTTCTCTTGAGCAAGGCACTTTATTATTCACGTTGCTTCCAGTTCACTCAGCTGTGAAATGAGTTGCGACGTCACTGGTGCAAGCTGTATCGACCTTTGTCTTTCCCTTGGATACACTGGTGGCGTGGAGAGGGGAGGCTGGTATGCTGGGCGACTGTTGGTCCTCCATAAACAACCTTGCCCGGACTTTTCTAGGAGGGTAACTTCCCCATGGTCATTCATGACCGAAGGGGGTCTTTACCCTTTTATTTTATATAAATAAATATATATATATATATGTATATACAATATACAGAGAGAGAGAGAGTAATAGATAGATAGATAGATATAAGATATTCACACACACACACACGCACACACACATATATATATATATATATATATAACATGCACAAGTATATATGTATACATACAGATATACGCACGCACACACACACACACACACATATGTTGGTTTTTATATTATAATCAAAAGATTGGCAGAATGTAAATTTATCATTCATTAACAAGAATATTAAAAAGAACTTCGTAATTTCGGCCAGCTTTCATAACATCGGTGTAGCTTACAGAAACTTTGAAGTTACTAACAACAATATTTTTCTTAATGAACATATATGTGTGTGTGTGTGTAAGAGAGAGTGAGAGAGAGAGATAGAGAGAGAAAGTGAGTGTGTGTATATGTGTGTGCGCGCGTGTGTGTGTGTGTGTGCGTGTTTTTTGTGGTTGTTTCCCACCACCACTTTACAGTCGGTAGTGGTTTGCTAAATCCTCGTAACTTAGCGACTGATTCCACAAACGAGACAGAACAACTACCAGACTTTCAGAAATATGTACTTTTGTCGATTTGTTCGGCAAGCACATTCTAGTTTTTGCCCAAACATGCTTGCACTCCATTGAATGAAACAAATGTAAGATTAGTTATATTACATTCATTAACTTTCAAGATATAAACTAAATTTGCAAGACAGCTCATATTTCTATATGTCGTTTGATTTGTTACTAATTGCAATGAAAATCCCTCGTGAATCTCGCATTAATTTTTCCTAAAAGAATCGACGTATTAAATAAATATACATCAGCTATAGAGACAGTATTAATACTGTCAAATAATGTTTATCCCCAATTAAATGTACATGTTCTGTTAGAACAGAATATACTGCGGTAGATGTCGTGAGGGAAACTTTCATATTGTATTTGTACTCTCGATTAAATCGCCTGCGGCGAAATAAATTTTCACCATCTTCAGCGTCGAAACCACCTTAGCACGTGATTTTGAACTTATTTGGTGTTGCAACTTAACTCTCTGCCAGCGATATACAGAAATAAAAGGAAATGTTTGAAAAACAGAAAAAAGAAAACCTTTAGGACCAGTTCTAAAACAGATTTGGATTTAAGAGTTTGGAACTGGGCCAGCAATTTCGGAACTGGTGGTGGTGGGTAATTGATAACGCTGACGCCAGTGCTTAATTGGTGCTTATTTTACCACGAAAATGACGAGAGTGAAAGTCGACTTTAGCGGAATTTGAACTCAGAACGAAAAAACAGACGAAATGCTAATGATTTTCTCAGATCGCTGTCTTATATCTAAAACATATCATGCTACTAGTTATGTGATCTGGACCATCCTGCACCCAAGCAACAACAACGAAAACGAACTAAACAAAAGTAATAACACAAAGGAAACACGATTACACCCTCAACAAAATAACAACAATATCTTCCACAACGCCGAACTTAATTTAAAATATTTAGAATCATATTCAAGATATTAAAGATCTATAAACTCTTCGAAGTGAAATAACTGTCAACAACACCAGGAAAATACAAAGACGGAATATATGTACGTATGAATTAAAGAATTATCGTTTTTCTCTCGATGTGCTAATTGATCAGCCTTTAAAAAAGAACCAGTAATGATATTGAAAGCTTGCAGAGGAAAACATTTAGATAAGCTATTATTTATCAGAAAAGTAATACTTCTTTCTTATTGTGTATTTCTAATCTTAAGAAAATTAGCTAGGAGATAATTTATCGATCGCCGATATGTTCTCCTGGGAATTATTTAACACTTTAGAGTTTTGTTATGAATGGTAGTTCATACAGTAGATAGGAAGGTGTTATATGTTCTGCATATTCATAGATTTATGTTTTTCTTGTCTTTTTAGCTACATTCTTAAAATATACAAATGTATGCATTTGTGTGTTCATATATATAATCATATATATATATATACATATATGCATATATATATATATATATATAATATATATATATATATATATTATACATACATACACATATATACATATATATATATACAATATATAATAATACATACATATATATATATATATATATATTTATATATATGTATATATATATATATATATATATATATATATATATAAGAGAGAGAGAGAGAGGAGAGAGAGACGTACATGCATGTGTGTTTGCTTCTGTGTATATATACATGTGTTATACACAGAAACATACACACATGCATGTACGTATATATAGTTTGTTTATGTATGTGAAAATATGCGTAAATGTATGTATTATTATTTATATATATATATATATATATATATATAAACACACACATACACACACAGACTGGGAGTAGAATAGAGAAAACAGAAGGATGTAGGTACAAACGCATCGACACCCAACAATCACACGTAGAAACATACAAGATATAACGTATATATTTGTGTGTGTATATATTTGTATATATTTATAATAAATATATATATTATATATATATATATATATATATATAATATATATCACTCTCACCCTATATATATTGCATATACTTTATATATATATATTATATATATGTATGTATTTGTATATATGTGTATATATATATATATATATTTGTGTATATTGTGTTATATATATATATAATATATATATATAGTATATATATATATATATGTGTGTGTGTGTGTATGCATATGTGTGTGTGTATACATATATATATGTGTGTATATATAGGTATATGTATACATATATATATACATATATATGTGTGCATATATATAAGTATATATATGCACACACACACACACCTGTAAATACATGAATGCGTATGTGATGGGCTATGTGGTTACATCGGCGCACTAAGCATATGTATATATACACACTTACGTACATACATTTCATACGAACTTCTATAAGCTACAGGCACAGTTACGTGTCAATTTAATAATGCTACATTTTTATTCCTTAAAAAAAACATATATTTTCCTAATTTACACTAGATTTCATAGTGTGGAAGAGCAAAAAGCTACTTAGGAAAATAGACTTACAACGTCTTTACTCATACTCATAAACATATGTTTGTTAATTAGTACACATATAATTAGTAGACATACTTGTTGTTTGAAAACCTCATATCATAGATAATTAACATCCTCAACCGTCGCGTTAGTATTCTAGTTTCTCTACAATTTCCTAGACTGGAGACTATATTAATTGTCTACAGAGAATCAAATAACACACATTACGAGTGGGAACATCTAGATAAGAAAGTAATTTTATTGTGGTATAAATTGAAAGTTTTTATATATATTTTTTGTAATAAATTCACATGCATAATAGCGTGCGCAGAAATAAACGCATAAACAAAATTGCACATTTGTATGTGTATGTGTTTGTCTTTTTTGTGTGCACGTGCGGGCACGTGTGTGTATGCGTGTGTGTGAGCAAGTATGTTTGTCTGTGTATGCGTTTATGATAACTAGTGACTGGAATACTTCGCAAACCATATCTTCGTTCGTGTGATCGAGGCATTTCATCAGAGTGTACTCTACAACTAATTAAAAAGTATATATGGCAAGTGGCTAAAAGTCATGTATATGTGTAATAAAGAAAAAAGGATGGGTCCTGAGTACACCTCTATAGTGAATCGGTCTCATACGTATGCATTCGAAGTACGTACACTTATACCCACTTATGCACATATGTATGCGCACACATACAAGGTTTGTGCGCGTATGTTGTGCTTGTATGTGTGTGAGTGCGTGCGTGTGCATGTAAGTGCTAGTGTATCAAAATATTCTATTGAACTTCAATTTTGCCTTACGGACGTGGATTAGACTGACATGCTGCAATATAATAAACATATTTTCCCACTCCACTCCAATTCTACATGAGATAGAGTTTGCTATGTGTAAAATATTTAGTACCATATACTTTTCAATTCTTACACGTTAAATATTTCATTTTTGGATTTTATTTGCAATATTTCACAGACACAACAGAACATGTTATATATCTATCTATATAACTATCTATCTATCTATCTATCTATCTATCTATCTATATATCTATCTATCTATCTATCTATCTTTTCCCTTTTTTCTTTTTTCTTTTCCTTTTTCCCCCTTTTAAGATCCCTTTTGATCGAAAACCCATTTTTTTTCTTTTTTTTTTCTTTTTTGTTTTTTTTTCATCCCTCCCCCCAAAGAAAAACTCTACCTTGTAACTTGTCCCATCTGTGTGCAGCCCTGTGTGGCCAATAAAGAAACTTATCTATATATCTATCTATCTGTCTGTCTGTCTGTCTGTCTGTCTCTATTTCTCTGTCTCTATCTATCTGTATCTGTCTCCATATATATGTGTGTGTGTGTTATTAAAATAAAATTAAAAAAAAAAACGGTGAAAAAAAAAACAAGAGAAAACAACGATGCAAGGTCGTACCATATGCAAAGTATTGATGAGACGATCAGAGAAGGAAAGAGTGGCTGCTTCACGTTTCAAGCATAGCTCTTCTTCGGAAACAGGAGACATTGGGAAGACAAAAAGAAAAAGGAGGAAAAAAAAAATCGCTAACAGTCCATTTTTTAAATGACTGTAAGTAGATGGACAAAGTGCTTTCTGGGATTGGAGAGTGTGAAAAATAGTTGTTATGTGTGTGCTTGTGAGTGTGTGTGTGTGCGCGTGTATGGTGACATGTTTGTGTGATAGCGTGTGTGTGTATAGTAGCATGAGTTTTTGGCAGCCATTGAGTATATGTGGTAGTGTGTGTGCATATGTTAGCGCGTATGTGTGTGGCAGTAACTGAGTGTGTGTGTGTATACGTATGGTGGCAACTGGGTGTGTGTGTGAGATGCGTGGTATTAATTGTGTGTCTGTGTAGACACACAATTAACTGTTTACATGTGCTTGTGTTCTGTGAATGGTCAGTGTGTTTGTGTTGCTGTCGTAGTGAGAAATCAGCAGCTATAGTGACAGGTGTGTGTATGGGTGACTGTGGAAGTGTGTATACGTGTGTTTTTGCATGTGTGCGTATATGGGAGACATGGGTAGTTAGAATGGTGTCTGAAAAGTAGTCTGAAGATATATGAAGTGGTGGCTGTGGATGTATGTGTGTTGGCATGTGTAGGCGGCGAGCTGGCAGAATCGTTAGCACACCGGGCGAAATGCTCAGCAGCATTTTTCTGTCCCTACGTCCTGAGTTCAAATTCCGCCGAGGTCGACTTTGCCTTTCATCCTTTCGGGGTCGAGTAAATAAGTACCAGTTACGCACTGGGGTCGATATAATCGACTTAATCTGTTTCTCTGTCCTTGTTCGACCCCTCTCTGTTTAGCCCCTTATGGGTAGTAAAGAAATAGTATATGTGTGAACATGTGTATGGGTGCATGTGTATGTCTCAGTCTCTCTGTGCCACTCTCTCCCTCCCTTTACATGTATGTATGTTCGTGTATGCTGGTGGGTGTGTGTGAATGTGTATGTGCGTGCGTGTGAGTTTGGAAGTGTATGTTCGTGTATGTATGCTTGTGTGTGCGTGTATGTACGTGTGTGTCTCTATGTATATGCTTCTATGTGTATGTTGTGTGTGTGTGAGTTGAGGTGTGCGTGAGTTAGTGTCTGTGTGCGACTGCGTGAGAAGTTAAGAGTGGTGAGTTTGGGTGTGGGTGCGTTGTCTAAAGGGTGTGTGAATGGTTGGGTGTCACTGTGAATAAGTGAGAGTGGCTGTGTGTGCTTGTGTGCACGTGTGTGCGTGTACGTGTGAGAGAGAGAGAGAGAGAGACAGACAGACAGAGAGACAGAGAGACAGACAGACAGAGATGAGGTGGAGTGCGGGTGCGTTGTCTGAAGGGTGTGTGAATGGATGGATGTGGCTGTCTGAATTGGTGAGGGTGGTTGTGTGTATGTTAGCATGTGTGTGGACGGAATGGGAATATGTATGTGTGAGCACGTGTGTCGTCAGTGTCTCTCTTTGTGTGTAATTCTGTCGCTCTCTATCTCTTTATAAGTATGCTTGTGTACCTGTGTGTGTGTTTGTGTCCAACGTTTTTTTATGTCCTGTGCCCATATTTGCAAGAATATATACACACATCCATACATATATACATACATACATACATACATACGTACGTACATGTGTGCTTATGTGTACCTGTATATATACATACATACATACATACATATATATATCTATATAAATATATATATATATATGTATTTGTATGTATATGTATATATATATATGTATATGTAAAAAAAATACAAACTGGGACAAAAACGCAAAACATTTAGAAGACGATACATAAAACACGGAGGCGAAATTCGAAGCCTTCAATCTTCAGTCAAGAACCGGATCATACTCGCAATTTCGGCTGATTAACCTTGAGATTGCTTCGATCTGGCCAGCCCCAAAGGAAAATCTAAGCCAAGCGCATTAGATATATATATATTAGATGTATTATACATATATATATATATATATATATAATATATATATATATATATGTATTAGATGTATTATATATATATATATTAGATGTATTTTATATATATATATATATATATATATATATATATATATATATATATATAATATATATATATATATATAATATATATATATATATATGTATTAGATGTATTATATATATATATATATATTAGATGTATTTTATATATATATATATCCGTGCAAGGGTACTGATCAGTATGGAATATGTGTGTGTGTGTGAATAAATGTATCACAGAAGCACAGTAGGATTGTAAGAGCCAAGTGAAGGGTATTATTTTGTGTATGCATTTTCAGAAAGAAACGTAAGTAGGGGTGGGAAAACGTTTTCTTCTAGTATCTATCTCTTAACAACAAAGAAAGGATTCAACATTTAGAAATGCTAAATTAGGGCATATATCAGTGTGTATAATACTATAACAGTCGCAGCATGGATGACATATTTTAGCCATGCGAAAACATACAAAGAGTGTGAACTTCACTTAAAAATTTACCGTCACTAATTTTTCATCAAACTTTTCATAGCGCGAACTGCGGCCTGATCTCTGGAACGAGCACTCTCTCAAAATTACACTGAAACACTCTGTACACTTCTCAATGAACAGGTCCCATGTAATATGACGTATAGTTTTATACCGTATTACAACAGATGTTTAAGTGAAGCAAACAGTTTTGCGAGTTTTTAAATGGTTAACGTGTCTTCCACGCTGCAAAAGTTTCAGTTTCAGCACTAGGTCTCATATCAAGGTGTTTGCCTCGCAATTAAAACTCCTAAACTATAAAAAATTCTACATATACAGTTAATTTGTAGATAAAATGTTTATTTATAAAGAAAGGTCCGTAAAGATGTATTTTAATTAACCTTGCGTTTAGCCTATAAATACAAATAACATTGACAGCATGTGACTTCTAACAATGGAATTTTTGCTATTGTTTCCAGTTATAAGTGGACTTTCATAAATATGAATTTGATGCAATGAGCATAACAATGAGTATAAATTGGTCCGCCATGTATATGCACGAATGGAGTTACATACGAATGGACAAATAAGTAAAAATGTAATTAATGCAGCTATGTTTACGCATTCAGAGTTTTATTGTCTTCTGTATGTTTTGCGTATTTCTATGTTGCTATGTTTAAATATCTCGCTTTGCATATTATTAATTTTTTCCATTATTCTAAATACTTCATCTCATTACTCGTTATCATACAACGATCGAGAAGAATCATTATACTCAAAAATGTAAATTTTATGCGTTTTTCTATACAAACATGCACACGGACACACACACACACACACACACACACACACGCGCGAGCAAAAAAAAATGTATTCATGTAGTCGTCACAAATATAACAAAGTACATCCGGGCTTGATTCCCATCTTCTAGAAGACATTCTAGGTTCAAACGATGTGGAACTCTGCAAGGGAATGGAAAAGGAAAATGTTTAACAGTATATATTTGATTAACAATCAAAATGTTTACAGAATATCATTAAAGAAGTATTGAAACGTTAACTACGATACAATAAAACAAAGTAGGTATTATATATGCAATAAAGAATAGCATGAAGACATAACAGAAAAAATTAAAATGATATGGTTTAACCCAAGCAACGTAACCTTGTAAAGCGCGTTTTCCTCTCCACATTGCTTGCGTGTAACTGAAGCCACAGTGATGCAAGAACCTTTTTGTGTAGTTGAAACGGTCTAAATGTTGTTAGACGCTTCTGTTTTTCAGTTAAACCTATTAATTATACTGTTATAGCTTAATTTACACCTATTAATTATACTGTAACAGTTTATTTCAATATGGCAATTAATAGACATAATAAAAGACAATAGAAAAATTGGGGCATAATGATAAAATTCAGGTATAATGGTAAAATCCAATGTTTGAGTTTGTGAAGAAACTGCAGGTGATAAGATAATTTCTTTGTATTTTTTTTTTTTTTAATAACTAGGTAAAATCGATCTGTTTCACCAATAGTTGTGAAACAATTTTTTGATCGCTGACGTATTTGATCACTACCTTATGGAGAAAATTACTAGTAAAAAAATTCCCGAAAAATAACAAAGAAATGTAGCGCAAAAGCTATAAAATAACTTAAATGTATTGAACAAAAAATTTTTTAACGGAACAAAATAATCAACCAACACCTTTTCCCATTCCTTTTTCGTCAGTGATAGTTATATTTACTCTAGAAGTTTGCGGATCAGTTATTCCATTATTCTTTTGAGTGTAATAGTTTATTTATTAACGCCTTTTTAAACAAAAAGTAGGATCGTAAACATTCAAAAAAGTTCCCAATTCTTCATAAATCCTTTCAGATTAGAGACAAGATGAACATAACCATACCAGTCTAGAATACGTAAGTTAACTAAGAATAGAGTTCATATAAACATAATAATAATTTTTTTTGTAAAATTTCAAAGGAGTAAGAATTTAGCCATTTCTCAATGGCTACAGTACAAATTAAAATAGTGATGAAATTTACGCCTCTCTTGACAACTAATAAACATAAGAAGAATATTTGAAGATGTGGAAAGATATACATTTGGAAGACACAGCTTAACACAATGAATTTTTTTCTGTACCTGACGAATGCATTATCGCGTATATCACAGAGATGTGACAGAGTGATAGCAAACTTCTACTGAAAATAATGCACCTACTTCATGTATTATATACATTCGACATATTTTAAGCTTTATATACACGTACGAATATATACACACACGCACAAGCGTGAGTGCAATTTCAATGTTTCTTTTACGAAACGTCAATACCCTTGACTTACCACCATAAATTGACTACAATGTCTATAGTTTATATATAGACATGTTTATATACAGACATAGATTTTGATATATTCCTATATAATGGAACATATTTACTGATTTATACATACATACATTCATACACACATACATACATGCATACATACATGCATGCATACATACACACATACATATATACATATGCAATCATACACAGAGACACATATATATATATGCATTCATTTGCTTCAAGCACAACCACATGCATACACACACATACACACACACACATACACATATATATTATAATACTTATTGTTTCATTTATATATGTATCCATGTGTATGACATATAGCTTTCCCCTTCAATTCCATCGTTTACTTCTACTCTTCAAACTGTCAATTCACTTATACTTTTGATTTATACGCAACCGCATTTAAATGAACTTTTGACTCTAAAAACCCAACAAACATTCGTATGTGCCTAAACTTTCAGATGTCTAATCATCCATTACAAGTTATTCTTCCACTTTTATCCTTTACAAAAATCTAAATCAATCTTGTGTCGCTGTGTATACGAAGAGACAGACATAAATGTAACAAAACATAAAATATGTTGAGAATCAATTTTCTTTCAAGTAATACGTAAGAAGCACTTAAAAATATATACGTGTATACTTATATATATATATATATAATATATATATATATATATATATATATATATATATATATATATATATATATATATATATATATATATATATATATATATTATATATAATATATATATACATATATATATATATATATTATATATACATATATATACATAATAATATATATTATAAAGGTATCCACATATTTGTCTCCATATGATATGTGCATACAGACTTCAATATGTGCATGTGTGTACATTATGCATATAAACATGTAGGTAGGTATATATATATATGTGTGTGTGCGTGTGTGTCTATGTGTCTGTGTGTGTTTGTGTGTGTCTGTTTACATGTTCATTGTGTTCTTGAGCAGAACAATTCCTCTGAGATTACACTGCGACCATTTTGACATCTGACGTGTGATACACCATGTACCTGTGCAAACAATGTCGATTTGATGGAGAGATCGAGGTACAGTATAGCACGAACATTTAATCCCTATGAACTAATCATCTGTGCAGGTTGTTCACAAGATATTGCAGAAACATCTTTCTCGACTGTAAGAAACTAAATTACATATTCAAATTTATGTATGTATGCATGTATATATGTATGTATATATGTATGTGTTTTATGTATGTGTCTATCTATATAACTTTCTATCTCTCTCTCTCTCTCTCTCTTTCTCTCCCTCTCTCTCTCTCTCTATATATATATATATATAAAGTTAATCCAAACAAGAAAACAAAAAACACAACAACGCAAAGACGTAGAACAAATAAAGTATTATTGGACGCTCAGGAAAGAAGGGAAGAAGGAGGATTTAACGTTTCGAGCGAAGCTCTTCGTCGGAAGCATAGGAGAAGGAAAGATCCCGAGAGGGGAAGACAGAGCAAAAACATTGCCAGTGGTACTCACGAGGTCACATATTGAAAGACGGAAGTAGTAAGGTAGAAAAATAATGAGTTTTAAAGACAGGAGAGTTTATCAAAGACAGTATGGTAAAGAAAGTGAGGGAGTATGTGTGTGGATGTGTGCGTGCGGGGAGGTCAGCGTGTGCGCGTGTGTGTGTATGTGTGAAATGATGACACGTGTGTGTGCGTGTGTGTGTGTATGTGTGTATGGCGAACAACTGGCTACTAGCAGGCCAGTATGTAAGAATTAAGGAGTGGTGTTTTTGGGTCCAGTCACAGGTCAAAAACAAAGAGGTATGTGTGTGTGTATGTATATGTATCATGTGTGTGTTTTGTTTGTACTGTGTGTGTATGTGTGTGTTCGCGTGTGTATGCGTAGAGTTTGGCTGTGTGGCGAGTAACTGTGCTTAACTTAGTGTATGTGTGCGTGTGTGCTTGTACGTGTGTGTGTATATATATATATGTATGTATAATTGTGTGCCGTGTGTATGGGATGTATGTGTGGGTTCATTTGTGTGTGTGTATGTATGTGCGTGTAGTTGTGTGTGCGTGTATATGTGCGTTTGTATGTGTGTGTGTAAGCGTATATGGATGTATATGCGTGTATCCGTGGTGTTGTGAGTTTTGCGTGTGTGCGTGCGTATGTGTGCGTATGTATGTGTGTGTATGTGCATATATGTGTACGTATGTGTATGTGTGCCAGCGTGTAGATATATATTGCATGTATGTATATGTGTCGGTGTGTATGTGAATGTGTGTGTATTTGTACGTGTGTATGTGTGTGTGCGTGTATTGTATATATATATATGTAAATGTGTGTGTGTGTACGTGCGTGGGAGTGAATGTATGTATATATGTGCGTGTATGTACAAATGTAGGGGTTTATATGTGTGTTTATATGTTTTTATGTGTGTATATGCAGGTATGCAAGCACACACTTTATAATTGACAGCAGTGGTGTTGGTGATTAAGGGGCAGGTGTTGCAGCGGGATCTGGAGCACGGGAAGGATCCGTGTTGGGCTGAGGGGGAAGAAAGTGGATGCTACGGACCAGGAGGTCACGTAGATACCGGGCTCGTTTGAAGGAGGACAGGGGTGGGTTGGGGAAAATGGGGCGGGTCATTTGATCGAGCTGGAGGCGACGGAAGGCTCGGAGTATCTTCCGACGAAGGGGTAGAGTAGAAGGGTGGAAAAGGAGAGGAAAGTGGGTGCGGTTCGGGGGTGGGTGAGAGGAAGGAGAAAGGGCGGTGGTGCGGTCGATGCGAGGGGGCGGGCGAGGTCGTTCAAGACCAGTGTAGGTGGGTATCCTCGATGCCTGAACAGCCGGGCCAGGTATTGAGACTGGGTCTCGAAATCCTGGTCGCGGCTGCACAAGCTTTGGAGGCAAAGGAACTGGGAATAGGGGATGGCCCGTTTGGTGTGGAAGGGATGGGAGGAGGAGAAGTTGAGAAAGAGGTTGGAATCCGTGGGTTTGAAGAAGGCGGAGGTGGTGAGAGAGTGGGAGGGGTGGTCGATGCTGAGAGAGATATCAAGGAAGTTGACAGAGTTATTGGAGATGGCGGAAGTGAATTGTAGAGAGTGGTGGAAGTTAGAGAGGAAAGAGATGAAGTGGCAGAGTTGTTCGCGGGATAAGGAGGTGGCGCCAATGCAGTCGTCTATGTAGCGACCGTATAGTTCTGGGGTTGGCCAGGAGAATTGGGAGAATACTTGGGCCTCAATGTAGCCATCAAAGAGATTGGCGAAATTGGGGCCCATTCTCGTTCCCATTGCGACCCAGGACACTATTAGTACGTTTCCCCGGCGAATATGAAACAGTTGAGGGTGAGGACGAGCTCTGTCAGGCGGAGAAGGGTGGGGTGCTGGGGGTGGGGTCGGGACGACAGCCGAGAAAGTGTTGGAGGGCTAAGAGACCGTTGTTGAAGGGAATTAGCTTATACATATATTTTATGTGTAAGGTGAAGAGGAGGTGTGAGGGCTGGAAGGGAAGGAAGAAGGAATTTAGAGACGGAGAGCGTGGTTGGTGTCATGTATATGGGATGGGAGGGCTGCGACTAAGGGGGAGAGGATGCGGTCGAGGTATAGGGAAAGGTGTTCAGTGGGGCAATTACAGGCGGAAACGATGAGGCGGCCAGGGTTATTGGGTTTATGAATTTTGGGAAGGAAATAGATGGTGGAGGTGCGGGGTGTGCGGACGATGAGATTGGTGGCGGTGGGGGGTAGAGAAGAAGAGGAGATGAGGTCGTGCATGATGGAGGACACTCGCTGTTGGTAGGAAGAGGTGGGATCGGAGGAGAGGAGGCGATAGAAGAGGGGATTTTGAAGCTGGCTGAGCGCTTCCTCCCTGTATAGATCTTGGCGTCACACCACCACTGCTCCGCCTTTGTCCGCCGGTTTGATGACAATGTCATTGCAGCGACGGAGGTGGCGAAGTGCAATCAATTCAGCCTGAGTGAGGTTGTCTCGGAGGGGTCTTTTTAGAGAGAGAGAGAGAGAGAGAGAGAGATAGGTAGATAGATAGATAGATAGATAGATAGATAGATAGATAGATAGATAGATAGATAGATAGATAGACAGATAGATTCAGGTATGTTTTTTATTGATGAATAATCTGAATGCAACATGATAATAAACGGGTAAATTAATATCTAAAATTAAGAATTTTAAATTTTGTTCAGGGAAGATAACATGGAATACGTGATGATCATCTCAATTTGGCAACGAGTAGTTAGTGATAAATAATCTCCCTATGACTCTTGGATGTTCGTAAAAATGTTGTTGGTAAGGTTTATGTGCAATAAGTCGGTTATACGATCCACCCGAGTAAAATAGGAATCAAAAGGGTCTACACTCGAAATTTGGTTGAGAACTTTTAAGGTGGTGCATCAGCTTGGAGTAAATGAGAAAATATATTTTAATGATAGATAGATATTTCGAAGATTCTTGTCTCGTGATAGCCTGCTCGTGAAATTAATATGTAAGTGGCTGAGAATCCACAGACACGTTCACACTTTACGTGGTTCTCGGGGAGATTCAGCGAGACACATTGTGTAACAAAGCTGGCCCTTTGAAATACAGGTACAATAGAAAACAGGGAGAAGGAGTGAGAGAAGGTTGTGGTGAAAGAGTACAGCAGGTTACGCCACCACCCCCTGCTGGAGCCTCGTGGTACATTATATGTTTTTGCTCAATAAACACACACAACGCCCAGTATGGGAATCGAAACCACAATCCCACGACCGTGAGTCCGCTGCACTAACCACTTGGATATTACACCTCCAAACCGTATCAACACACATAATAAATAAGTGGAGGTTTACATACCATTTAAACAGGAAAGTTTTTGTTTGGACACGAAATATATATTGTTAGTAAATCTTTCCTGTCTTAATAATTCTCCCTTTGGCTTAACAAGTAAAGACAGATGATTCTTGAACGCGTTCTTCCACATTTCAATTTTCACTGTTTGTTGAGAGAATTAGAGTAGGCGTGTAAAACCATTATTTGTTTAATAACGGTAACAACTGAAAATCTAACTGAAAATAATTAAACGGACGACGGCGTCGAAGTTAGTGCGACATGAATATATTCAAAAATCTTTTATGAAGTAAATATCACAGCAGAGACATGTAATTGAATCACATGTTTTCCAAGAATATATCTAACAACAGATAAAACCATACGTGCATTTATTTGTTTCTCTTGTATAATTTTGTCTATTTACTTGTAAATATATCAATCTTCATAGGTGTATCACCATACACGCATACACAGACTTGTATAAACTGAACATATATATATATATATATATATATTATATATATAATATATATATATAGATATATATATATATTATATATATATATAATATATAATATATATAATATATATCATATATAAATATATAAATATAAATATATATATATATATATATATATATAATATATATATATAGATATATATATATATATATATATATATATACTATATAAATATATATATTATATCTAATATATAAATATAAATATATATATAATATATTATATATATACACATATAATACATACAACGTACAAATATGTATGTATAATATATATATATATGTGTGTGTGTGTGTGTGTGTGTGTGTGTGTGTACATGTACGTATGTACGCATGTGGAGGCGCAATGACCTAGTGGTTAGAGCATCGGACTTGTGATTGTAGGATCGCGGTTTCGATTCCCAGATCGGGCTTTGTGAGTGTCTATTGAGCGAAACACCTAAAGCTCCACGAGGCTCCGGCAGTGTGGTTGTGGCGAGTTCTGCTGTACTCTTTCCCCACAACTTTCTCTCACTCTTTCTTCTGTTGGTCTGCTCGCTTAGCCAGCGGAGAGGCGTCATTTGAAGGCTAACACAATGCGAAGCGCATTGTGACCAGCGATGTGTAGCAACATCTGATAGCCTGGACGGTCACGGTGGTCACGGTAACGTATGTATATATGTATATATGTATATATATATATATATATAATACAGTGTACATTAAAACACATTAAGAGGCTTCCATCATAGGATTCCATTACCCTAGAAAGAACAGTTAAAGTCCAAACCACAAATTAGGGATACATTCTCGAAGGGAATGAAAAATAGAAATATTTACCATCTAATTCCCGGGCCATGGTTTCTGACTTGTAGTAAATAAAAATTATTATTTACCGCGGCGAAGTCTTCATCATATACATACATACATTCATACATACATACATACATACATACATACATGCATACATACATACATACATACATACATACATACATACATACATACATACATACATACATACACGTATTTGTGGGATTATGTATGTATGCACAGAAAAATAGAGAAATAGAGACAGAAACGATGTGAGAGACAGCGAGACAGAGAGAAGGATAGAGTATCATTACGCACACATACTCATGTGGATTTATATTTCAAAAGAATTGAGATTTTGTTTCTGGCTTATTCTTTCGTTAATTTGGCTGTCAATGTGTACATGTATTCATTTACACTTTCCTTCTCCTCCGTTCAACTTTAAGTGATATTTGTGGATACATCTTCACGTATATAAAGAGAAAAGAAAATGCATATCACAGTCATTATGTCCACAGAATTCAGGGATATATAACCAACATTATATACACACACACACACACACATATATACACACACATATATATATACATACACACACACACTCTCACACTCACACACACACACACATATATATATACACACACACATATATATATGCACACGCACACTCTCACACTCACACACACACACACCACACACAACACACTATATATATATATCTATATATGTATACATATATATATATATAGTTGGATATATAAATATGATGTACGTGTATATATGTTTATATACATTTATATATTTATACACGATTATACACGTAAGTTTGCATGTATCTATATGTATATGTATGCATACTGACACACATAAACCACTCACACACACACACACACATATATATATATATGTATGCATATGTACATGCGTGTGGTTATGTGTGTGTGCGTATGTGTATTTGCATATGTATTTAGAGTAATAATTAAAACAGCAAATATAAATAACCGGCAAAGTGTTTAAATGATAGAATTTAATAATGATGAGAATTAAATAAAATATCTGACGTCCTTTAATCAAGGTTCAAAGGAAACGAGAGAGTGTGTACTTTAACGGAAGCACAATATTATGTAAAAATATTTAAATGATGGAAAATGAAAGTGTTGTGCAATGGTATTATGTAGGTATGATTACAAAGCGTAGCCTCTACAGAGTGTGACCTTGATCTTTTTTGAAATCCGTAAACAGTTACGTTCTTTATAATAGTTTTGCCCCTTTTTATTATAGTTTTATTTAAGGAAAATCTGTGTTTTCTGCGTACTGTCAGTTATTAATTTAAATACTCATCGCAAATATTTACTGTACATGCATGTGTACATACGTAAATAGACACTAATGTAGTTAGAAAATACATGACAAAGATGACATCTATGTACCCTGGTAAGTAGTTTGCAAATCTAGTACCCAAGCTACACATTAAGTTTCATACCTACTATCATTGCAGCAACTGGATACATGCCAACGTGTCTGGAGCAAAGTATAGCTAAACATGGAATCATGGGAAGAGTATATAAATCCTTAATTCATATGCTACAAACGATCTCGATATTAGGGATCATATATATCCGCAAAACGTAAAGGATAATATATATTAGCAAAGAAAGCAGTGATAATAGTGAGAGGTAATATTTATCCCCACTCAATCCTGGATGTTCTGTTAGAACAGACTTTTCTGCGGTTGATACCCTGAGAGAAAAACCTCGTATAGGCTTTTGGTCCAGAATGCACTATTGCTTTTATCGTTAGCGGTGAGATAAATCCCTTCCATCTCCAGTGCCCTGTCCACCAGCTCTCGTGGTTTAGATATTCCTAGCTCTCAATAATGATTCCCGCACTACCGTGAGAGATAGCAGTGACTCACGTCCCACGTCAGCGATATATAGAAAAAAGTGCCAAAACAGGCACTGGTGTCACGATTCGACAGCGTGCGTGTTAATATATATATTATATATATATATATATATATATATATATATATATATATTAGCGACAAAGGCAGTATTAATATAGAGAGGTAATATTTATCTGCACTGAAGCGTGGATATTCTGTTAGAGCAAACTTTACTGTGATACTTACCTCGTGAGAAACTCTCATATTGGAGGGAGGGTGCTGTGGAAGGGCATACGTCCGGACAGACTCTCAAAGACAGATAGATAGATCGATAGATAGATAGATAAGCAGACAGATAGATAAGTTTCTTTATTAGCCACACAGGGCTGAACACAGAAGAGACAAATGACAAAGTAGAGCTTTTATTTTGGGGGAGAAAAAAAGAAAAAAGAAAAATATAAAATAAAATGGTGGTAGGTTTTCGATCAAAAAGGATCGTAAAAAGAGAGAGAAAATAGGGATCGTATATCACAGAAATATCATGATGTAAAGTTTAAAGGGGGAAGCAGATAAGGTTTATCCCTGGAAAGAAAAGCCTACGAAAAGATCACGGTAATAATGTCACATGTTAACACATTTATTTGCAAGTAAGTAACTCTCAGCCCAAAGTTTTCTTAAGATTGATATAACGTTCCTAAATCCAAGTAATTTCTAGGACTATTTCATAGAAAATTAAGCTTCATTTCATAATGTACATATCAACTATATTCATTTGGAATCCTCATGTCCCGACGTGGACTACTACGACTCCGTCGTCCTAGGAGACGCATCTAATTCCCTGTTACTCATTAATTCAAGAAAGATATCAACGCGCGTCTATTTTTGTTTATCCGATCAACTAAAAAGAATAAATATCGTACCATCCCGGTTTTTTTTTTGTCTATTGAATTTTCAGCACAAATATACGCCCGCGCGCACACACACAGGCTCACACAAACATACACATATATATATATGTAGGTAGGTAGGTAAGAAAGAGAGACAGTGAGAGGTCGCAATATGAATATGAATATGAATGAGTAAGAGCCATGTATGTATATATGATAATGTGGAATCTAATTTCATATTTATGTCTGTTTGTCTGTGTGTGTAGGTGCATGTGTGGAAGTAATACTGTACCGTCATTCACTTAAATGACGGGTATTATAAGACTGTTCGTCTATCCTTCGTTTTCGAATCCATTTATGGGCAAAGACAATTATGGAGGTTAAGTTTTTTTCTATAATTGTTTGATGATGCTATCGATATTTACCAATAGTATATTCATCTAACAATTATCCTTTCAATATACTGTAAATTTGTTTATTGTTTAAGAAATATGTGGAAGCTTATTTCTAAGTGTGAAAGAGGTCTATTGTATAGATTTCAATGTATCGATATTGACTGATTTGTCAACTCATTTCGTCGCAGAACGTTACGCGAATTGAGTTGTGAGTGAAACAAATGAAGATAAGAAAGTAATACGAATATAAACCAACGACAAGCAAATGTTATATATGTGTATGTATGTATTTATGTATTATATATATATATATATATATATATATATATATCTATATATATATATATATATATATATATTATATATATATATATATATATATATATATATATATACATACAGGTAGATAGCTAGAGATAGATGGATATATGAAGATAGATCGATCGATAGATAGATAAATAGATAGATATATAGATAGATAGACAGATAGATAGATAGATAGATAGATAGATAGATAGATAGATAGATAGATAGATAGATAGATAGATAGATAGATAGATAGATAGATAAGCAGATGGGCAGATAATTAAAAATTGAGCTAATTTTCGGATTAAAAATAAATATCTTGAATATGAATTAGCTATATTTCATTTTCTTAGTTGAAGTTACGTCATGGATGTCGTCCAAAATGGGAATTTGGATTGTGAATTGACAAACGCCAAAAATACATAGATTGATATATCTTAATGTACATTATAATGCTTCACGTGTGCATTGTGGTTGTCGCTAATTTTTTATGTATACGTTCCAATGAATGCATGTATGTTTATATTAGAGCATACAGTTTTTGCAGAAAAACGAGAATAATTAGATAAAAATTGCTCAATATCTTCTAAAAATATTATGCATGTAATTGACCGAAAAATGAGAGAAAGGAACAGAGTAAACAAAAGATAGTCGAAATAGAATGAAAGCTAACTTAATGTGTGCGTGTGTGTTTGTGTGTGTGTACATATATACACACACACACACACACACACACACATACATATATATATATATATATATATGTATATATACACTGTATATATACATATATATATATATACACACACATACATATATATATATATATATATACTTAAGTATATGTGTGTGTGTGTATATGCCTATATATATATATATATATATATATATATATTTAGAGAGAGAGAGAGAGATATACATGCATACATACATACATGCAAACATAAATACATACAATTATATGCATACATTCACGGCTGCGCAGTAAGAAGCTAGCTTCCCAACCACATGACTCCGGGTTCAGTTCCACTGTGTGGCGCTTTTTGCACATGTCTTCTACTACATCCTCAGGCCGACCAAAACTCTAAAAGTAGCCTGTCGTATATAGAGACAGAGGTAAATGCATATATTTATGTGTATCTGTGTTTGTCCCCCAATCATCACTTGACAACCGATGCTGGTGTGTTTATGTGCCCTTAACTTAGCAGTTCGGCAAGATAGACGTTAGAATAAGTACTAGGCTTTCAAAGCATAAATCATGGGGTCGGTTTTATCGAATATAACTCTTTATGATGGTGCTCCAGAATGGCCATATTCAAATGGTTGAAAAAAGTAGGTGAAGCAGCTCTTCTTTGTGCCTCCTGCCGCGATGTGGTCTCATATGTGATTTCCGATAGAAAATCGTTCATGTGATTTTTGAGCGTTTTCACATCTACACATTGCAGATCTCTTAGGTTCCTTAGCAGGATTTTAAAACGAGTGGTCCCATGAAATCCAAGCTGGGTACTTATCTGAAATGAAGAAGATGATATCATTGGTATAATGCAGTGCTAACCAGTATCCAACTATATTTGGCTTATCTGCTATTCCTTGAAGAAATTTGTCCAGATTCTGTTTAAAGATGATTGGATCCTTTTCCTCTTTGACCAGTTGTAGGACAATGATAAATAGGGCAGAATCAGTTGAGGAAAAGATTTGTGTTGCAGTGTACACGTATGTTGTGATCCTAATTTTGGCAGGGGACGTATGGACGGTAGTATTAGCCTTGGATGAACCATGAAACTAATGTTCAGGTCGTTTGGGCAATGCTGCCGGTATATTCTCCACATCGTGCAAATGATGTACTGCTCACGGCGACGCTGGAGAGAGTAGAGTTTCAACGCTTTAAGGCGGTCTCAGTAATCCTAGATTAGTTTTGACCTTAATTCGTTTAGTGAATGCCATCTAGGGTGTTACAATTTTCGAGATGTTTTGTATGGAGAGTCAGCAGGGGTCAGCAGTATTCGAGGTTTGACCGTACAAAGGGGAAGAAAAGTGGAATGATGATAACTTTTTCTCTGGACCAGAAAGATCTTAAGATCCAGGAGCTCATTCTACGAGCTATATCGAACTTATTGTTGATGTGGGCACTCCAACTGAGATCGTCATCAACAATTACTCCTTGGTTTCTGGTGCTATTACATATTGTGAGCGTTTCCCCTGAAGGAACAGAGTATGGCTGTTTTAGTATAGTCTTTCTTCCAAATTGCATCAGCTCAAATTTTACCTCAATTAGTTACATTTTGTTTTAGACTGCCTATTGCTTCACCTCATGCATATGTATATATGTATGTATATACTATATATATATATATATATAAAAAAAAATGTATATGTATACATAAAATATATATGTATATATACACTGTATATATACATATATATATATATTATATATATATATATATATATATATATATATATATATATATATAATATATATATATATATATATATATATATATATATATATTATATATATATATATGTATATAGACCCACACAATCACATACATGTATATGAATCTATATCAAAGCAAGAATCACCGCTGAGGGCCACAACGTCAATCTCCCACAACCACTAAAAGTCACATATCATAGAAGGTTTAGCGAAAGTGTAGCAAAGTAAACAGCAGTGCACCCAGAATGGCTGCACTCCTTGCACTGGCACTAAAAAAGAAAAATAAATCATAAATATACGTACGAGCATATAGTGGGGAAGAGGAAGCGTGTAAGAGGCATATATTGAGAATTTTACAAATATATACATCTAGGGAAAACTACAAATAAAATAAGAAAATTCAGTCAGGAAGTAATGAAGGAAAATAATATTTTTGTACAATATAAATAGAAACGCATAACTTATAATAAGTGAAATAGACACAATGAGATGAAGAATTATAAATAGGGAATTCTTAATTGCAGAAAGATGGGATCTAGGAAACAGGAATGCATCTATTTTTCAAGAGAAATAAAACAAAAATAGTGATTATATTTAGAATAATTTTCCAGAAATTATTACCAATTTTACTAAATTTCAATCGAGTTGTTTTCTAATATTGATGTGTGGGTGGCATGGAAGTATTCTAATGTGTGTGTGTGTGTGTGTGTGTGCCCGCGCGTATAAATTTGTAATCAAGTGACATGTATAGAGAAGGTGAAAGTCATATGCATGCACACACACAATTATATATACATATATGTGTGTATACATTATGAAATGATATGAATGGGACAGAGATGTTGTTCAAAGTATTTTGTGTACATTTTCATAGCTTGTTTATTTATTTTCTCCTTAATCTATTACATTATATAATTAAGTAACTTTGTATTACCTTAGGATTTGGTGCAACTTAGAGATAGGCACTATGCCCTCATTGGAGATCTTGTCTTCCAACCTGGCTAACGTTGTAATTCCTAAAATGAACTTATATTCTGTTTACTTAGAATTTAGTGTATTCAATTCCTTCTGTATGTCATGATGCATGTGTTCTGTTCTCCGTAATTTAGAATATTTAGATGGTTATTATTGATATGAATGAAGAAACTCCAAGTATTATCGGTTTATATATCGCTGGGTTTCCACGACAGAATCTCACGATTCGTATGGATATACGCTCCACCTTACGATGCAAACACTGTACCTTTTTCTTTATCAATCGATTAAATCTAGTATTTAATTCCGTAGAATTAAATTGCAAATTTAGTCTCATTGGAATTTGAACACAGCAGTCAAAGAGTCGCAACTAATATTTTCATACATTCTCCCGCCGCCCTAATGATTCTTCCAGAATTAGAATTATTGACATTGAGGTCAAGAATATGTCTATAAACGGTCTACAATATTTGAAATATTCATAGAAACGCAACAATATTGCTGTGGTGTCGTCTTTTGTTACGTCTGTCTCCTATATCTCTTCTCTTTATTTTTATTGATGTGAATAATTTTATGGAAAATATACATATGAATTACAAATATACACATAAAATAATGTCTGCTAATACTTTGAAATACAATAGTTATTTTCTTCTCTTCCGTTTCGGGGTCTATTAGAGTGGTGTGTTGCAGCATATATTAAATATTTCGATCGGTGGATTTACGGTATATACTTACGCGCCTTTACTTTATAATTCCAAATCCTACTCTACTGATTTTTGACTCTGCTTCAGCTCATTATAAGTTTGTTTAAATATGTATTGAGCTGATGTTACTGCTTTACCAGTCAAAGAAACTTGGGGGCGTGTGACTATGATATAAATCAGTATTAGGTAATTGTGACAGTCGCCTTATCATCTTTGGTAACACATTTGCAGAATTTATATGAAGGAACTCATTTCACATGGAATTCACGGGAATATTTGAGGATACAATACCATTCCATCTACTATAGTAGTGAAAATGTGTAACGTGGAAGATTTGTAATTATTCCATTATAAATATTTTTCATGAGAAAGCTACATTATACCTCAGGAAAAACAACATAGACTAGATATTCTATTACCATATTATGTGTTAATTTTCTTTCCTTTCAAAGAATATTAGATTTCTATATTTTACTTTAGTTGGAAGTGGGATGATTGTCTGG
>NC_042997.1:5647563-5655432 GCF_006345805.1 Octopus sinensis | reverse complement strand
TGTTGTCTACCTCTCTGTCTGCCTGCTTGTCTGTATGTCTGCCTGTCTATCTAACTCTTTATCTGTCTATCTATTTATCTATCGCTCTATCTCTCTATCTCTCTACCTATCCTTATATATATCTCTCTATCTATCTATCTATCTATATATCTATCTATCTATATATCTATCTATCTACGTCAAATACTTTTGCATTTTCCCGAGCATCAAATTAATATACCTGCATGTAGTTCCCTTACCTCTCTCAGACTGTTGTTTTTCTATACATTTGAACAATTTCTCTCTCTCTCTCTCTATATATATATATATATCTATCTCTATCTATCTATCTATCTATCTACTTATGTAGCTAGCTACTAACCTACCAATCAATCTACCTACCTACCCTCTAACATACATATACACATACATACATTCTTGTCAACCTACCTACCTACATGCCTTTCTTTGCATGTATCTATATGTATGTATGTATGTATGTATGTATGTATGTATGTATGTATGTATGTATGCATGTATTTATCTATCTATCTATCAATTTACATCTCTCGCATTAAGACATTATAACAGAAAAACCTACTATAGCGATGAAAACTTTCTTACACTTCTCCAAATAGTCTCATTGTCTTTTATAGCATCTCCTCCTAACGACATTTAACCAAACAGACATTCTACTATTCTCTACTCTAACCATGTTGCTTGAGAGACAGCAATGCATTGTGGTAAGTGTGTGTGTGTTGTGTGTGTGTGTGTGTTGAATGAAAAATCTGAATGTATGTATCTCTATGTGCAATGATGTAAGAGTATTCATTTAATATCGGTCTCATAGTATGTTTATTATTTCTGCTTAATATCGTTGCCAGTTTAACCATTGTGTATATGCAGAGAAAACTACTAATCCATCCCGACTTTATCGTTTCTACGCAGTTCTTACATACTCTGTATACATATATATATATACACGCATTATGTTTATTGCATTTCAGTGCCTGTGACTGCCACTCAATATGATATATATTTCTCATTATTCTCATGGGTGTGATATATAAAATATAATATTACTTCTTCATTATTTGCAGTGTTCAGCAAAATATGATTAATCTGTGACGTCTATGACACAACCATTCCTGTGTATGTCCTCGTGAGTGAGCAGTGGAGAAATTGTTCAGGAGGTTGTTAGGACCTGGTTGAAATAAATCTCACTGACAATATATTAAATCTATCTTCAAGTGACGAGCTGGCAGAATCGTTAGCACGTCAGATGGAATACTTTGTTTCATGTATTCTGTCTTACATTCTGGTATCAAAATATGCTGAACTCGACGTTGCCTTTCATAAATAAGTACCAAGTAAACACTGGGGGTCAATGTAATCGAACTACCTCCCCCCACGAAATTGCCGGCCTTGTGTCACAATTTTGAAACCAGTATATTAGATCAATGTTAAAACAGCGATCTAGCAATATCATTAGAAGCCAGACTATATATTTAGAGGCATTTCTTCGGGCTGTGTGCTCTGAGTGCAGATTACCCCATGGTCAAGTTTGCTTTTTATCCTTTCAGTGTAAAAGTGAGAACTTGGATTGATACAATAAGTACCATTTGATAACTGGGATCAATAAAATCGACTAGTCTTCTTTCCCTACATGCCAGACCTTGTGCCTACATTAGAAATCCACAATACATTAAAAGTCAATTTCCATCTTGCTTGCTTGCTTGTAATGTTACTCAGTGAAACTGGCGCATAATGGGGAAAATACCATGAACTAGGTTTGCGCTGAAATATTAATATGAATCGAATGAAACAAGTTTCGTGTAAATCGGTAAAATAATTTTTAAAATGTTAGAGATTTCAGAGTATAAATACCCAAAACGGTGGTTCATGGGAAAATGTTCCGAAAATAATCTTCATCCTGAAAGGCAAGAAACTCTTATTCTTCTATTAGACAGTGAGTTGACAACGAAAAAAAAAATGTTTTATTATACAATTTCTATTTTCGCTTTTGTTGTACACAATATTTTAATCATTTAGAAATATTTAGAAATATTTTAAAGTGAATATGATCTCAAAAATGTAAGCTGTTTGTACAGTAAATATGTACATTTTAGCTTTAAACAAACAATATTTTGATGTCTTTTTAAATTATTTTTGGGCATGTTAAAAAGATATTCTAATGTGAAAATGACTTTAAAAATTCAGTAGATATTTCGTAAAAGACCTGTTCGAAAACTCAGTGTGAAACAGTTTTTTTCAAGTGCATTCAAAGTATCTCCGCTCCAAAGACTTGGCTGCTATTTCTAGCACGCCCTGCTGCCACGTAACATCTACCTACGTGGTTGTAGAGCGTGCAAGAAACAGCAGCCAAACCTTCCCAAACTACGAAACAAAACTCTGTTGCTGGGAAACTCAGAGTTTCCCGGTGACCCAACGGATCACGGGTAGTCTAGTAATACATTAAATCTATGCAAATGTTACAAGTATTGTTGGGTTGATAATGAGTTTATTGCCTTAAATAGTAACGAAAGTACCTGCACCTGGGTATGACGCATGTTCTAGGGTTCTATGTAAAGCTAATATTATATTTTCTGTATTTTTACGTTCAACGTTTCCTTAATTTACACTGCCGGAGCTCCAAACATATGATAGAGCATCAAATAGGATTAGAACTGGTAGTTACAAATACGATTTATCATCTTAATGTTGTCTGAACTTTCAACAGCCAAAATAACTGATATTCAAACACTTCGCTGCATCAGGGCCATCCGTATATGCTTAATATTCCTCCATCCATAATCACTCTTTTCATTGCTTTCGTTTTATATTGTTTTAATTTTTGTAATAAATTGTGTGATAAAAAGAAAATTATTGTGTAGCGTTCTTGATATTTTCTCTGCTTCCATATTTCTGTTTCTTTTGATATGTATGATTTTGTTTCTTTTTGTTTTGCTTCGTTTTGTTTTTTGCCTCATTGATTAGTGCGCGTTAATTTATATGATAATTAGTGTACACAGCAATATTATACTTCCCCCCCTCTGGAATAGCAGTCCAAATTATGTAGTAGGATGCTTGCAGCACAGTCACCCTATCTACTGTTATTTGATGCCTAACCGTATTTGATGATATTGCATGATGATGATGATGATGATGATGATGATTGTGATGTTAACAATATTGATTGCACTGGTGGCGGTGGTGGTGGTGGTGGTGTTGGTGGTGATGATGGTGATGGCGATAACAATGGCGATGACAGTGATGATGAAGGTGGTGGTGGTTGTGGTAGTAGTGGTTGTGGTGGTGGTGGTGGTGGTGGTGGTGGTTGTGGTGGTAGTGGTTGTGGTGGTGGTGGTGGTGGTGGTAATGAAGTGAAGGATAATTGTAAATTTGCTGATCGGTGATTATAGCGATGATAACGATCGTACCAATGGGCGATGACCTTGAAGACAACAACGATAACTACGACGACGAAGACGATGACAACGACAACGGCCATAACGGCGACGATGACTACGACGACGTTGAGATGATTATGAGGATAATGTCCATATAAAAATACTAACAACATCTTTCTGAAATAACACCCTAGCATCTAAAAAGAAAGGGTAGAAAGATCCCATTCGATAATTTAATTCTAGATGTGCAATAAACCCGAGAAAATGGGATAGTCATGGTTGGAACAATTTTGATGAATGGCCTGTTCAGTTAGGATTAACATGATCCACAACAGTAGGAAGTATATGGAAGGATGCAAGAAAACAATGGAAACAAGTAGTTAAACTTGTCCTTATTATGGTTGTTCAATCCATTGTCTACTTTAATCTAGCAGGTATACGAACAATCGTTTTTATTTCTTTCTATATCGAAGCCCACGAAGAATCGCTTTATTCATTCTATATCGAAGTCTTCGCTATGTCCAACATTTTCAAAACTGGCGAGATTTTAAGAAAATGAGGCTGCTGTTTCTGGCAACTTAAGAGGCTACACTTAGAAGTTCTTTGTTTGGTGGTCAACTATTTGAGTTGCTTGTCTTTAAACCCGAAGAAGTGATCGGGTGCCTAAGGAAGAAGAGTTATGTTTATGGAATGACGAAGACATAGATCGATAGATATGCATAGATATATATATATATTATATATATATATAATATATATATATATATATATATATATATATATGCATCCATAAATTAATGACGATGCATCTTTCTCAATAAACCTGATCCGAATGGCTGAAAGCGAGCAGATACCTCTTAATGCAACCAAAGGTCTTAATTTTATGAACGAGTCATGGAGTTAATCAACCTGGCAAGTATACAAACCAACAAATCAAGCAGTGGGGGAATAAAGACACATAAATATATACATACATACACATACTTGCGTGTATGTGTGTGTATGTGTGTGCGTGCAACGGACATTTTTCAGTTTCAGTTTATCAAAACGACTGAGAAGATTTTGCTAGTCCCGTGCTTCAGTAGAAGACACTCTCCCAAGATTTCAAGCAAACTTCTTACCATACAGCCACGCCTGCGCTTATGCCATCCGGTTTGGAACACTGATTGGTGTTACTTGTGGGTAAGACCTGGCTACTATTCAAAGCGGTTTGAGCAACCACATAGAGGCCATTTAAATTATTTATTTAACCCATGTTTCTCTGTGGTGATGATGAGATTTTTACTAATATGGATATTATTAATTAGACCTGAGACTGCTGTGAGAGAATCCATTATCACAGAGATCCTCATCGTATCGGAACAATTCTAGTTTGCTTTCTCGTCTTTTTTTCTGTTTTTCTTCTGTTTTGTTTATTGACATGAACAATCTAAGAATACATTACAAAATAAATCCTTCCGTCTTAAGCATGTTCAATAAAAATACGAAGTTGATGCGAGAAGAGAGATTTTACTACTATTTCCACCGTCAAAAATTATACAGAGGTATTTTATTTTAGTTCATGAGTAATCTTGACTGTGAGGCATATGTCAGTGAAAAGGCAACAACATGAACGTTAATGGATGTTTTAATATGGCTGTTGTTATTGTAGTTGCTATTGTTGTTGGAGGTGGAGTTTTTGTTGATGGTGGTAATGGTTATAGTTGTGGCAGTTGTAGAGTTGAGGGCGTTGGTATAAGCGGAGGTGTTGTTGTTGTTGTTGTTGTTGGTTGTGGTGACGGTGGTAGAAGTGTTGAAGCTGTTGGTTGTGATGACGGCTGTGATGTAGTTGTGGTGATGGCCAAAACAGGGTGATGTTGGTGAGTGGCTAGTGTTGGTGGCGGTGGCGGTGGCGGCGCCAATGTTTCTGGAGGAAAGATGGTGACAGTCGTAGTACGTGTAACGGATGAAGATGATAATATTCAGGATGGTTGTAATAAATAGCTACAGCGATGTTAGCAGTCATATGGAATCAAATGTAGAGAATTTGAATGTTATTTAACGTATATTTTTCTTGTTGCTTTTGATATTGTTTTATTGTAGTTACAATCATTGTAATAGCACAGACACGCATATGAACTGTTCCAAATATTCATAAATGATGTTTATCTCGAAGCATAGACGTATAAATTAAAGAATTTATATGTTACGGAGAATTAACTATTTCTCTCGTGTTCTTTTTAATTTATCAATGCAAGCCAACATATGGATGGCGTCTATGAATAATTTAATTTTTAAACAAATTTCAGACGACATCAAATCTACAATCTAAGGTAAACTGGTGCTGGTTTTTCTTCATTACTTTGGCAAATATACACAAGGCTATGTTTTACTAATGAAATCAGAATAACGCTAAAACTATTCCGGAATAGCTTCACCTATTTGATGAGAAAAATACAATTACAATACTTATTGAATAACATCATTTCTCCTTCTACGGACGAAATGCCGCCAAGCGTTTTACTCCGTGTGCTAAAGATTATTCCAGATCGCTGTTTTAGCCTTGTACTTATATTAGAAACAGTCATTATTGTTTATCCAGTTGGAACTGGAAGCAGCAGTAAGTATAGTAGTAAAAGTTTAAAAGTAGATCAGAAGAGAAAAACGCTCTCTCTCCTCTCTCTCTCTCTCTCCATTTTTCTCTCTCACACACACATATACACACACAAAAGCACATACATACATACACATACATACACACATACATACACATACATACACACATACACAAACAGAACACACTCACAAAGAGACACAAACAGGTACACGCATGTACAACATACATAGCTACACACAAATCATCGAAATTGTACATCTGAATAAATTTAGGTTGGACGTTGCTAAACGGAAATCCGTTGAAAGGAATGTCTTGCAGTGTTTTAGGTATTGTTTGGTTGCAAGTTCCAGTGGGGTCAGACTGAAATATCGACATACTGCAACAGGAAATCTTGCTGAAATACTTCCAGTATTATTTTGCTGATGCCAAAAGTAAATGAGGCAACAATGGAAATGTAGCATATATATATATATATATGTATGTATGTATGAATATATATATATTATATATATATATATTTATACACACACGCACACACACACACACATATTGCATCTGACCTTTTAAGAAAATCCAAATATACCACCTAATACTATCTCTGGCATAATATAACCGATTAACATGTATCTTCACGTATATAAATATTAAAAATGCAATGTTTACATATGCAGTACATGGTAGTGGTGGTGGTGGTGGTGGTTTTGGCGGCGGCGGGAGTAGTAGTAGTAGTAGTAGTTTTGTTCTTGTAACTATTCAATCCCAGATGTAAGAGCGCAGGGTTATACTAGTAGGGTGTTGCCTTCACGAACGGTGAGATTCTGCGTTCGAATCCACGACAGGGGAGGGCTTTGTGTTCTTGAGCAAGACACTTCACTTCACGTTGTTCTACGGTATCTTCCACGTTTGCCGCATGTCAAACCACCCACATATATAAACAATGTTGATTTAATTCTAAACAAATCATCTGTACATGTTATTTAGTAAGAACTGCAAAACAGTCTTTCTCGACAACGTGAGACTACTATTGTTATTATTGTTCTAATTGTTGTTGCTGTTTTTGTTGTTGTTTTGGGTGGTGGTTGTGGTGGTGCTGGTGCTGGTGTTGGCGAACACGGTGACACGTTTTCAAATGCAACCAAGAGATTCGCAATATATCAAATGCCATTCCGTGCATATCCAGTTTTACGTAAGCGTGACCTCCTAGACCACATGCTTTAACACACGCTGAGGGCTACCTAACTCCCAGTGGTTTTTCAGCACTGCCGAATCATCCCTGCATATCTGAGGTCTAGTTAGTCGTTGAACTCGTACTACGCTCATCCGACCTTTTGACAAGTCTTGATTTAAGTCCTACTGTGATTCTAATAAACCACCCTGCCAGGCAATGTTAATGTGGGTGCAAGTTTGGTTGCATGCGACTTGAGTATGCCATACGTTGTACTGGATTTAATGTCACAAGTAAAGCTCATGAGAGACCTCACAAATGATGGTAGATGCATACATAGTGGCATGCATGCATACATACATACATTCATACATATATATATATATATATATATATATATATATATATATATATATACTCTTTACTCGTTCACTTGTTTCAGTCATGTTACTGTGGCCGTGCTGGTTCTCCGCCTTTAGTCGAGAAAATCGACTAAATCTCCTCTCTCTCTCCTTCTCTCTCTCACATTCTCTCTTTCTCTCTCTGTCTTATACTCACTCTCTCCTTACTCACTATCTCTCTCTCTTTCTCTCTCCCTATCTGTAAGCCTAGTACTTATTCTATAGGTCTCTTTTGCCGAACCGCTAAGTTACGGGGACGTAAACACACCAGCATTGGTTGTCAAGCGATGTTGAGGGGACAAACACAGACACACATAC
>NC_042997.1:5627563-5642563 GCF_006345805.1 Octopus sinensis | reverse complement strand
TAATAATGAAATTAAATATCATTACTTTTATTGATATGTCATGTGCGTTATATCCCTACCATCGAGAAAACTCTATTATATGAAACCAATCCGTAGGTTAAAAAAGGTTGTGGACTGTTGATCTATTGGATACTTTCAATATGCAATAATCTTTGTATTTGTTAATACAAGAATCTGAAAACCATGAGAGATGAGATGTTTCAGCATTCTCTCAGCGGGAATGAAAATGGAAAGTTACAATGAGTTAAAGTTCTTATTGTTTATCTCTGATCTACGATCAAGTGCGTTACAAGAGCCGCGTGACACCTTGGGTAACTGATTTATGTTATAGCGCCAGACCTAACAAAGATCTGTGAGAGAATTTGGTAGACGAAAAATGGAGGAAGCTCGGCATGTATGTGTGAGTGTTTGCATATACATATACATGTGTGTGTGTGTAGATATACTGATATATGTGGGCATGCATATGTGTATGTATCTGCGTGTGTGTGTGTGTATGAGTGTGCTCATAGTGCGCTTGTCTCACATCACTAAGATCTCATAATTGTTACAGGTAACATGCAATCCAGTACAAGCAGTTGCATGCTACGTTTTTTGGCGAATAAACCTGCGATCCCATTAGGATTGCCTGTGAAGATTGTTCCTAGAAACCAAATAGAACTAAAGCAAAAGCTGTCAAAAGGGAGATGAGCCAAGTGGAAGTTCAATAACTATCTAGCAATAGGTCGAGCCCTTAGAAAATCCTGATTTGTTCAAGTGAACTCTTCAAGGCGGTGCCTCAGAGTGACCTCAGTCCAGTGGCTGATAAATAAAGTAAAAGCGAAAAATACCCTGCTGTAGAATTTTATTTATACCAACCGTTCTCAACACTACATTATACGCCGTTTCATTATTTTCTCTATAAGTAAAGAGGCGAGCTCCAGAAACTATAGCACGCTGGACGAAATGCTTAGCAGTATTTCGCCCGTCGCTACGTTCTAAGTTCAAATTCTACCGAGGTCGACTTTGCCTTTCATTCTTTCGACGTCGATAAATTCAGTACCAGTGAAACACTGATGTCAGTGTAATCGACTAACACCTCTCGTCAGATTTCAGGCCTTAGTAGATTATTTTCTTTCTAAATAAATTTCTTTCTAAATAGTAATCTTATTTGAGCGAGAGTTAGCTACTATTTTCTAGCAGACAAAGATATCATGTAGAGGTCCTCGAGTTGAAAGAAATTGTTAGTCGACATTCATACCTATTTGTGAGTAGACAATTCATCTAAAGCCGTGCATTTACTGTTTGCAATTCGACACTTTACGCACATATTTTGCCGTTTGTTTTCTGTCCAAACCAATGTTAATTTGTGTTGCAAAATGTCTAGGATTTATTATATAACAAAACTAGATAACGCAATGATTGTGGTTTTGCTCGCGTGTGACTATGTGTGAGAACTTGTGTGTGTCTACACGCGCATACACACACATAGACACAAACACATATATGCACACATGTAGCAAGGAAAATGGCTTCTTCTCTGAACAATTCTATGTTATTGTGTCTGAGAACAGGTACATTTATTATTATTTACATCATTGAACATTTAATGACAAAATTACGTGATATATCAATGCTGTTTCTTAACATGTAATCATCAATCGTAACGCGTTTTTGCATCTCTTCCCCTACAGGACTTACGCTTACGCGGTTTTGTTTGTTTTTCTTTACTTGCTAATTCGCCATACTAATTGAAGATATAATCACATGCTGAATGCAATCAACTTTCCCACTCGTTTTATATGACATCAAACGATGAGAAGAATTGTGTTATACAAGGAATTTTTTTCCCTACAACACTGTGTTGTGTTGAGTAAGTTTAACTATCTTTAAACCGAATACAGCGCAGCGAGTTAACAGAAAGCTGTATAATGAATTTTATTAACGTACTTGTATAACCGTGTCATCAAAAACAAGAAAGGTTTTACAGTTCTCTATTTAAGAGATGAGGAATTATTTACATTATTTACATTATTTACAATTAACGGATATTTGTCCTCATCTTCTTTGTTGTTAACGCAACGTTTCGGTTGATATACTCTCCAGCCTTCATCAGGTGTCTTGGGGAAATTTCGAACCTGGGTTATAATTCCTAAGGTATTTTTCAATGTTTATTATTATTATTATTATTATTATTATTATTATTATTATTATTAACCAAAGTTGAGATTTATGCTATTGGTGACTTGAGTATGCCTTATATATTTTCATTAATAAATATCTGGCATCGTCTTGTGACAGCCTATATGTATGTGAGTGTATCAGAGTGTGTGAGGGTGTGTTAATATGCGCTGGTCTCTATCTCTCTCTCTCTCTCTCTCTCTCTCTTCTCTCTCTCTCTCTCTCTCCTCTCTCTCGTCTTCTCCCTCTCTTCCTCTCCCTCTCTTGTTGATGTTGAAATTGCAATGAAGGAGCCTTGGATCTCTCTCTCTCTCTCTCTCTCTCTCTCTCTCTCTCTTTCTCTCTCTTTGTTTAAATTTGTTGAGGGATTAGAAATTATTTCACGTATATGACCACATAGAGTACGACAGATTCTGCCCTGAATGAAAATAATTACTTTTGCATTTGCAGAACTTCATGTCCAACGGTTTTCAGTCAAACTATCATTAACTTTGCTAACGCAAATGGATTCAATTTTCCGCTTGAATTTATCGTAACTTAAATTCGTTGTCAAAATTTTAGTTCTGTTTTAAAACGATACTAAAATACACGCAGTATTTTATTTACTTTTATTATTTCATTCATTGGACTGTACTCTTGATGGGGCACTGCATTAAAGTATTTAGTTAAACAGATCTACCTGAGTACTTACTTTTTTACAATCTGAACTTTTCTGATGAACCACATTGTTTCTGGCGATGAAACAAACCAACACCGGCTGCTAGCCGACGATGGCAGACAAACAGAAACACGAACAAACACACACTCATATACATATACATATATATATATATATATATATATATATATATATACGTTAATAAATAAAATATATGCATACGTACATATATGTACGTACCTACATCTACATGTATATATACATGCATATATATATAATTATATATATATATATAATATATATATATTATATATATATATCTACACATATATATATATATATATATATATATATATATATATATATATATATATATATATATATATATATATATTATATATATATATATATATATATATATATATAATATATATATCTATATGAGTACAGGACACCACAAATAGACGTAGAACTCAACGAGAAATGAAAACATAAAACATGGAAACGGACTTTTTTTAACAACGAAAAAACAGCACAAGACAAACAAAACAAGGAACATCCCCCTTCATCAGCTGTCCCCGGTTCGACTCCATGCGTGTATGTGTGTGTGTGTGTGTGTATTTATATGAATATATTGAGAGAGAGAGGCTGTGCGTACACACAAACCACGCACACATATGCACGACAGACCTTCAAACTCTTTCCGTGTACCAAATTCCTTCACAACACGTTTGTCGGTAATGTCTTAAAGTGAAAGCGACTTGTCCAAGGAGCTGCGCAGTAGAACAGAGCCCTACGCTCAACAACCAATATCACCGATAACTGGAATGCATAGCAAATTCGCTCCAGTTCCTTATATTGCCTAATTAGTGTTTCGAGAAATAAAGTTCGATAACATAGAATGTGATTGATATTATCAATAAGATTGTGAATGATACCGAACGTGGCCAATGAAGACTAAACAAGTTAAAGACCAAAAGATAATATATTTGCTTAAAACTTCATGACGAGTTAATCCGTATGTTATTACTGGGTTTGTTTTGTGCTTATATCGGAACACCAAATGTCATGTGAGTGCTCTGGAGTGTGTGAGGTACAAGGTGTGTTAGTGTTCGTAATTTTTTTCTTTGAATCGCAATATTTAAGACAAGTGTATTCTAGACACCTTATTTCTTTATTCCTTAATTTCAAATTCAGGTTTTATAACTAAAGATTTCAGATTCAAGTGTTATAGTTAAAAATATATGTTTATACTATAAGAATATGCATTTTATAATTAAGACATATTTTTATAGTCTAAAAATATATTTGAAAAGAAAATATCGGGATTAGAATATGTACGGAGAAGTGTTTTTACCAGATGTTGCACCAATGTCGAATATATTTTTAATATATAAGCCCTTGCCATCAGTAGTGATTTCCATTAGAATATAAGGCATTAAGTTCACAATAAGGCGTCACATGCTGGATCGGATACTTTAAAAAAATATCCCCACATATTATTAAAGAATAATAAATCAAGATTTTTTTCTACTCTAGCTACAATACCTGAAATTGGGGGTACTGGGATATTAGATTACATCGACCCCAGTACTTTAGTGGTACTTATTTTACCAACCACCGAAAGGGTGAAATCGACCTCAGAACGTAAGAAATGCCGCGAAGCATTTTGCCCGCGTGCTAAGGATTTCGCTAGCTGGTCGCCTTTAAAATAGAATGGATATAATATCTATATAATAAATATATATAATTACGTAGAAAAATGTGAGCCTGAGAAACATATTCTTAAGATTATAAACCTGGAAACGTACAGGACAAGTTATTACACTTGAAAAAGTACAGGGCAAGTTATCACGCCTGGTAAAGTACAGAACACGAAAATTTTTACTTGAAGTAGTGCATCTAAGGATAACATTTCAAATAAAGCATTTATAAAATATTAGCTTTTGTTAAAACTAAAAAAAATATTACAAGTTATTACTTCTATTTGTTAGTACTTGTTACTTCTATTAACAATTTAAAATAACTCAAAATATTTTTTCGCCCTTTTAAAAAAATTCATTTTTAAAATTATTAATTGATTATTATAATAAACCACATCACAAAATTAGCTTATGTTTGGTTGAAATAAGCTGCTGCATTTTTGTTTTAAAATAACGGGGAAAGGACGTTTGTTATATACAATGTGGTTGAAGGAGGATGCTGTGTTACAAAAGTTTGAGAATCACAGGTATAGCGTAAACATAAGGTGAGTAAAGTCTCAACACTTGTCTCATATGAGCTTAACATGAGGATGTAGCAAATTAAGCTGTAGAATTTACATAGTTCTGTATCTCTACTGTTTTTAGCGTCATTTTGAGTGTACTTAATGTAAATTCCTGCAGCATTTGTGGTTTAGAGAAATCATAAACATTTGTATCATATGATTAATCTGGGGAAACAAAATAAAGTCAAACGAAAAGTTATTTTGTTTTCCTTGGATGGCAAAATTGTTAGTGCTTCGAACAGGTCAAATTTGAATGTTATCGTTTCGTAGTGAAAACAATAAAAAATAAAAATAAAATACAAGTACCAACTCAGTACTAGTAGTTCATTAAATATTCGTATAACATAAGGCGGCGAGCTGGCAGAAACGTTAGCGCGCCGGGCGAGATGCTTAGCAGTGTTACGACTGCCGCTATGTTCTGAGTTCAAGTTCCGCCGAGGTCGACTTTGCCTGTCATCCTTTCGGGGGGCGATAAATTATGTACCTGTTACGCACTGGAGTCGATATAAATCGACTTAATCCGTTTGTCTGTCCTTATTTGTCCCCACTGTGTGTAGCCACTTGTGGGCAGTAAAGAAATAAGAAACATTTCGGACATTGTGCCTAGAGTAGAAAAGAATATTCATATAACATGTCCCTGTTGAGAGGAATTACAATTGATTTTATAGACGTAATTGACTTATTTCTCCTTCTTCTATATTTCATTTTTCTGGGGTTCTATAAAGTAAGTATGTTATACAGTGAAAACGATACAATTGATTCAACGTTTTGCTAGAGTAATCTAATAATTTAAATTTACATCGTCTTATCTTTTTAACGCCACAAAAAATTTCAGATGGGCCTTCTTTTCTTTACATCCCACGAGACAATACAGCTACATTTCCGACAAGTTATCAATCATATAAATTAAACTTCAATGGAAAGTAGAAAAGAAAAAAATACAACTATCGATATTTTGATAATCTAGAGGGGAATTGATTTAGGATTAGTTTTCTTTTAGATATATTTGCTTTTCTTCATTCGGCGTGCTTTCTTAAGTTCTATATAACACTGTTGTTAATTGAAGTGATACGATAAGAAATATGCTTGAAGATGATTGGCAAGAAAATTAGCTGAAATGCCAAGTTAACTTAGGAAACAGAAAAATAAAGATAATAAAATATAACAAAATAAACAAAATTTCCAGACTTAATATTATTACTTTTTTTCATTTATTTATTCATTCTTACTATTTATTTATATTATTTTCAAGAGTATTTCTGGTTTAGTAAATCCGATGATAATATAGTTGATAATATTGTTGATGTTTTTCTTCTAAGTTGCTCTTTTAAAGTTTCGACGTTTGAGACGATTTGTTACGAATTGGTTTAAGGTTTAGTGATACCTTAGTTTAGATTTTTAATCCTTTTATTTTTGTAATATTTCTGTAGTCAGCAACGGATATTGAAATAACAATAACAAAAAATTGCTTCAAAAAGGTGACAAAAAAGTAATTTTATACAAAGGGCGTAGAACTGACAATTTACAAAACACGGATTTCTTCCGTATCAAACATTAAACGAATATCTGCTTCGCTATGGCGGCCTCTATGCATCGCTCTACATGCTAGATGTAGCAGCCAAATTTTACTCAAATCTTACTGTTACTCTTAAAAAGGATACCATACAGTCTTAGCTAAAGCTGATCCTTGTTCTGGGGGCATTGTATCCGATAAAAGATGCGCTCTCCACGACTGTAAAGCTTTTAATCAAACTTCACTTCAATCTAAGCTGGCACGGCGATAGTAACAACAAAAACAACAGTTGCCGTATGCTCCTCTCGCATCCCAGCTCTCATGGGATGCCCCTCAGCATCGCCAGCTTCCGCAGGAGTGACTCAAGAGTCAATACATATAGAAGCGACGAGAGGGGGGTATCTTTGACGAACCGAACGCATGATGTTAAATGGTCTGGATAGGTGACCATTTACGCGAACTACTGTGCGGATGCTGCTGTATAAGGCAGCGATCCAATCGCTGAAGAAGAGACCAAAATCAACCCCTCGCAGGAGCGGTTGCTTTCTTTAGGGCATACCACCATCAGTTGTTGATGAAGGCACCCGTCAATGCTCTCTTAACTAATGTTCTAATCCGTTCCCTGTAAGCTTGACATGCCGTGAATGACGCGTTCACCTTTCAGTAACCGGGACCCTGCCTACGTGTCTTATCTAAGTCAAGCGTACAAGTCACAAATGTGTTGTCTGTGTAGTTGACTATATTGAATTATGGACAAACTACACTATCCTTATCCACTGTCCTACAGAATATTCTAATTAAATACCATCTGGGCGACCCAATGCGGTTGCTCCATGTCCACATCGACACATTCAAGAGGTCCAGTCGGTACCTGTGAGACAGTTGGAAAAGTTTGAGCAGGTCTTTGAGGCATTTGCATCCCCTCCTATTACTATCTCTGCTCCGCAGTCTAGATACGTGTCTAGGGTAGCATTCAAATACCCCACAAAAAGTAAAGGTCGAGACGTTCCCAGGAAAACCTTTAGATTTTGAAAAAAATTAGGCCGGCATGTTAAGAGCAGTACGTAAACTGTTATCAGTCGAAAAGCACACCCATTGCTGCCATCAAAATTCAAGACGACCAGCCTAACCACCGAGTCTAGGAAAATTGCTCTTACTTTGAGGTCCAGACACTTCAGAAGAAGCACCGCGGTGCCTCCTCCACCCATTCTCGGCAGCCACAGAGGAAAATAAATGTCGAAATGTCCGCCGAATATGAGCTGGAGGACGTGCGGGCTGTGGTGTCTGGACTCGCTGATGGATATGATATGCATATTTTGTGATGTCGTTTAACAGGCTGCCTTGTTTCCAAGGTGACCCCAAGTCACATATATTTATAGTGCCTATTTTGAGCAAGTTCCTATAGAAAGTTGTGTTTAACACACGAAAGGGAGAAGAAAGAGAAAGGGAGCGAGAGAGTTACTTACAGTCCGAAAGTTGTTTGTCCTTCACGTCACAATCTTCTCCCAGAATTTTTTGTATAGTTTTTAGAGAGGTAATTTTGAAATTCCCTGCTGCATCCGGGTAGAGAGATTACAGTGTACTGTTTCTGTTATGTGTATGATTTTAACGTATTGTGGTAATGTTTTGCGTGGGTGATTCTTTGTTTTGGTATCATTTTCTGTTATGTTGGTGTTTGCCTTAATGTATTCCATTAGGTCTGGATTGTTGGTGGATTTTGTGTTAGTGTGCTTGTGTTGATGCTTTTGTTTTCCGCGGGTGTTTTGGTTTCTATTATTTCCCCCCTTTTTCTCCTTCCCCCCGTGGACACTTGCCACTCCTTTGTGACGTCTTCATCTGACGACATGTCAGAGGAAACAGAGCAGAAGGGTATTGGATTCTATTTCTGAGTGTGTTGATTTTGTTGGTAGTGGTATTAGTGATGTTTGTTGACAGTTAGGATGTGGTGTTTGGGTTTTTGGTGGTGGGGTATGAGTCTAAAGTGACGAGCTGGCAGAAATGTTAGCGCGCCGGGCGAAATGCTTAACGGTATTTCGTCTGCCGCTACCTTCTGAGTTCAAATTCCGCCAAGGTCGACTTTGCCTTTCATCCTTTCGGGGTCGATAAATTAAGTACCAATTACGCACTGGGGTCGATGTAATCGACTTAATCCGTTTGTCTGTCCTCTCCGTGTTTAGCCCCTTGTGGTTGGTAAAGAAATAGGTATGAGTCTTTTTGGTTTCGTCTTCTTCCTTTAGAGTTGATGTTAGGGGTGGTGATGATGGTTTTGGTTCTGTTGTTGGTGGCGCCGGTGGTGGCATTGTTTGCTTTGACTGGCTTGTTGGTTGCTGATGTTCCCTCATTTGTTTGTAGAGCTGTTTAATTAGTTGTGCATATAGCGGCGTGGATAGTAGCGCTGGATTTTTGCTAGTTTTTTCTTTTCTTGTGGTTGTTGTTGTTTTTCGCTGTCTTGTTGTTTTCTTTGCTGTTGTTGTTGTTTCTCTGCTACTGGGCTGTTAGATTTTAAGTGTGTTTTGCTAACACAAACTTAGCAACGTAGCTTTCTGCCTTCGACGGCTACATGCAAGCTCGAATCCTCTGTCAATTGGACCCAGTTTTGCTGGTCAAGGACAGCGATTTCCAATTTATGGATTTCGTCCTCGATGCCATAGCAAATGACAAACACGAGCCATTTTATTTCAATTTCAGGAGGCACTTTTTTATATTTTTACTTTTGTGACCCTGTGATTATGTAGATTTTCATGTTGAAAGTTGCTTGTGGAGAGGTCCTTTGTTGTTCTTCACTGTCTAATCTTACTTTGATCCTGGCAAACTTGCTTCCCCTCGTTGTGTAATCTTTAAAGACCCATATAGACCTTAATCATTTTCAACATTTTCTTGGGTGGTTCCTTCATGTACTTTGTTTTGACGTGTGTCTTTTTTTGTTTTTGTTTTTAGGTATTTTTTGTGATGTTTTCAAGTGTCTGTAATTGAATGGTGACTTCATTTTTTGTAAACATTTCTTTGCTGGCAAGAAGTTCTTCCTTCGAAAAATGCATTATTTTTTCTTTGGCTTCAAAGCCGCAGCAAAATTATCGGTATTCGAGTTGGTTGTGGTAATGAAGGCGGTGGTGTTGGTAGCAATGGTGGAGGCAGTGCTTATAGTAGCAGAGGCATTCGTGCCTTCTAAAGCATGTGTGCGTTCACGCGGAACGGCTTTGCTTTCAGCTTCCTTCGCCTCTAGCATTGGTAGAGGCGGGAAGTCGGCCTCATGGTTTCGCTTAGCCATATTTGTTTAGAAATATAACACACACAAAAGAAAGCTGGGTGCTTTATACACCTTATGTGAAAAGATTAAACAAAATGTGTGCAATAAAAGATCGAAAAAAGTGATTACCTACGAAGCGGAAGACACATCACGTCAGTCGATAGATAACTAGATACTGCATGGGAATTTTTCATTATGAATACACTCCATCTGGTCAGACACTAAACAAGGAATACTACCGTGATGTTTTGCAGTGTCTGCGGGAAGCTATTCGTCGGAAAAGGTCACAGTTACATGCGTCCATTGAGTGGCAGTTGCACCATGAGAACGCACCTGCCATATATATATAAATACATGTCATAGAAATGACAACGTGTGTATATATGTATATATGTACGTATGAGTGTATATGTATATATATATATATATATACAGATACACTCATACGTACATATATACATATATACACACGTTGTCATTTCTATGACATGTATTTATGTGAACAGGTTTCTCGCAGTATCAGCATTTGTATCAGTGTGTGTGTGTGTGTCTGTCTGTCTGTGTGTGTGCATGTATCTGTCTGTATATGTCTACGCGTAACTCTGCGTCTGTATACGCGCGTGCGTTTAGGTGCATGTGTACTTGCTTGTCAAAATTCATGTATTAACTTTTCCTATATTTTGTAACAATCTTGTTACTACTTTCTGGCATTCAGCACTAGTTTCCATTTTCGACAATATCAATAACTTGCAAAAAATTTGATACATAACATTTTGTTTCGGTTTTCATTTTAAATTTGCTACTTGGTATTATGATAAATTTCCGCAAGTTTTCTCTTTACAAGCAATACCAACAAAGTTTTACCCAACATCAAGTATATCTATCAGCAAAATGTAATTCCTGAACTCTGGTACAGTGTAATGTCATACCTTGTCCTTGTGTCATGTGGCTTGTTTAAGAGTTACCATATCCTTTCGACTATGTCTGCAAACTCATTCATAACTTCTGACGTGCACGTACACACGCACCAAGCACACGCGACTCTCTCCCTCTGTCTGTCCCTGTCTTTATGTCTGTCCATATCTTTCTGTCTGTCTGAATCTCTCTCTTACTCCCTATCTCTCTCTGTTTCTCTCTATCTCTCATACACACACGCGCGAAGTCACGCTCGCACATACACAAATACGCACACACAGATATTGAATTAATATTGCTATTCTAAAGCGAACAGCCAAGCAAACCTTAGCATATGTGTGTATGTGTATTTGTGTGTGTGTGATGAGGAAAATTCACAGAAGATTTGTTTTAGAGGATTAATGAGAATATTAGAGTCATAATAATAAAGAGGTACAAAATAAGATTTTGTTCTTTCAACATAATTAAATAAGAACCAGTTTCGCATCGCTCATCAAGTTTAAGGGTTGAAGAATGGACATATTGCTAGGGGAATGACATAGTACTAGGGGAGATAATTGCTAACTCATTTATTTTATAGTAAAGGGGAGGTATTTTGATTCGACAGGATGAGTACGCTTGTGATTATCCTGCCAAGAAGTGAATAGGATAGTATATATATATATATATATATATATAATATATATATATATATATATATAGATATATATATATATATATACAGATACACTCATACGTACATATATACATATATACACACGTTGTCATTTCTATGACATGTATTTATGTGAACAGGTTTCTCGCAGTATCAGCATTTGTATCAGTGTGTGTGTGTGGTCTGTCTGTCTGTGTGTGTGCATGTATCTGTCTGTATATGTCTACGCGTAACTCTGCGTCTGTATACGCGCGTGCGTTTAGGTGCATGTGTACTTGCTTGTCAAAATTCATGTATTAACTTTTCCTATATTTTGTAACAATCTTGTTACTACTTTCTGGCATTCAGCACTAGTTTCCATTTTCGACAATATCAATAACTTGCAAAAAATTTGATACATAACATTTTGTTTCGGTTTTCATTTTAAATTTGCTACTTGGTATTATGATAAATTTCCGCAAGTTTTCTCTTTACAAGCAATACCAACAAAGTTTTACCCAACATCAAGTATATCTATCAGCAAAATGTAATTCCTGAACTCTGGTACAGTGTAATGTCATACCTTGTCCTTGTGTCATGTGGCTTGTTTAAGAGTTACCATATCCTTTCGACTATGTCTGCAAACTCATTCATAACTTCTGACATGCACGTACACACGCACCAAGCACACGCGACTCTCTCCCTCTGTCTGTCCCTGTCTTTATGTCTGTCCATATCTTTCTGTCTGTCTGAATCTCTCTCTCACTCCCTATCTCTCTCTGTTTCTCTCTATCTCTCATACACACACGCGCGAAGTCACGCTCGCACATACACAAATACGCACACACAGATATTGAATTAATATTGCTATTCTAAAGCGAACAGCCAAGCAAACCTTAGCATATGTGTGTATGTGTATTTGTGTGTGTGTGATGAGGAAAATTCACAGAAGATTTGTTTTAGAGGATTAATGAGAATATTAGAGTCATAATAATAAAGAGGTACAAAATAAGATTTTGTTCTTTCAACATAATTAAATAAGAACCAGTTTCGCATCGCTCATCAAGTTTAAGGGTTGAAGAATGGACATATTGCTAGGGGAATGACATAGTACTAGGGGAGATAATTGCTAACTCATTTATTTTATAGTAAAGGGGAGGTATTTTGATTCGACAGGAATGAGTACGCTTGTGATTATCCTGCCAAGAAGTGAATAGGATAGTATATATATATATATATATATATATATATATATATATATATATATATATATATATTATATATATATGTATGTATATATATATATGTGTGTGTGTGTGTGTGTGTGTGTGTGTGTGTGTGTAAATATATATATATATATATATATAAATACGGACACGCACGTATGAATGAATATATGGATCGATGACTGAACGAAACTTATCTACGAAGGAAATAAATACGTCTATTCCGCGAGCTGGATCCGTTGGCGTCATTCTAAAAGGATAAATGGATAAAGCTATGTTCATTCTCTCGTATATACACTGATTCTGTCTACGGATCTTATATTACTAAAATGTACTTTTCTCTTCGCTGTATTTAACCAGTGCCCACTTTACATTTCACAATCCGCACACTCCCTCAAATGCAAGTTTCAAAATTCTGTAAATGGTATAACATATTTTTTTAATTTGGAAGTGGTATATAGGATATTACTGCACATTTCGCAGTTTTGTATGCAACTGTATATTTGCCAAACCTATCACTATCGTACCAGATGTTGTAATGTTATTATTAACCGTTGTAAGATAAGTTTCCAATTTTGGTACAAGGACAGCAATTCTGAGGGAGGGGAAAGTCGATTAGAACTAGCACTATTTTATAGGCCCAGAGAAGATGAAAACAATGTCGACCTAGGCAGAATTTGAACTCAGAAGGTGAAATGCCGTTAATCATTTCGCGCACTAGATGGTAAAGCAGTGACTTTACCATCTCACTACTTTTTACCTGTTCTATTATTCTTAATTCTTAACGATTAAACGGTTATATTCTATATGCAATAATCTTAAAATCCTTTCAATGTATTTTCTTGGCTCTCTTAGATGTCCCGCGCTTAAATGTTTGCTTGAGAGTCATAAGGGTATGTAATATGCTTGAACATGTAGTATTGAATTTGATTCTGCATTTATAAAATTTGGGCACTTGTGACGCATTCTTCATTTCTTCGATGAGTTTTGCATTCAGATGATCAATTTGGCAGTTTTCGAGAGAGCAGTACTTTTTCAAATTATTATTGCATTCGCTTTATTTGACTACATTATGCACAATTCCAGCTGATAGATATATTTTGTATTCATAACTCCACGTCAAGTATCGATTATCTCCAATCGGGGTGTCAAGAGAGATAACCATTAGTGATGTTCATATTATGGTGGATGGATTTCCTGTGTTGCTTAGTAGACATAATACCTTCATCCTCCACCTGTCTGTCAGTATAAGCAATATTTTCCCAAAAGGTGTTATGGCATCAACATTTACAAGAATCGTGATATATTTTTTCTAGTATAAGCACAAGACCTGCAATTTGGGTGGTGGAGCTTGTGGATTATATCGTATCGGCACAGACAGCTTCAAAAGCACAGTCAGATTCGAAACATTTGAACACAGAATGCGATAATAAGCCGAAAAAAATGATAACAATATTTTACTACACGTTAACGATTCTGCCAACTCACCACCTTCAGTACAGTGATATATTAATATTAGAGATAGTTAATATTTGTTATATTTTCTAATACCAAGACGCTAGAAAAGTCTTTGGCCACATCTCTAGAGATTCAAGATCCGATGCTTTCGCCTTTCATCTGTTTATGAAATAAAAGATTATTACAAAACTAGATAAAATAATAAAATAGCCAAGCCAAGACAAGAAAGCGCAGTTTTCTAAAACGTTTGATAACGTAAGATTTATAGATTACACGCCAAATGGAGAAATAGAAAATAGAATTAGGAAAATCCAGTGAGAAGCTAATCTCTGAACTAAAGTCGTAGAAAAAAAGAAAGACCGACAGACTACCACTTGTAGGTACTCTAATTTAATTAAATACGCTGTTAAAAAGACTAGTGCAGTATGAAGCAAAAGCAAGCAGTTATTGCAAAGGAATAAAGAATAGACGCAATAAGGTATCAAAGAATAGCACGCAAATCCAGCCTGAAATTTACATGAGACACAAATCGCTATTAAGGGCAAAAGTGCAATGCACATTGGAACATCGAGACTAAAGGGAGGGCAACATAATTTTTTTAAATATAAAATGCCTTTAAAAACAACGATAATCCCTTATTGTGGTAAGGCTGAATATTCTATCTATAGACAAGTGATCCAAAGGTGACATAGGAAAGTAAGAATACAGTATAAACTATTATTCTCAACGGGACAGCAGTAACGGAGAATATTAAGAGCATACCTTCACTCGGTAGGATGCCTCTATACACATATGTATGTACGAACATATGTACGTATGTATGCATGTCTTTATGTAAGTCTATATGTATGATTGCATGCATGTACGTACATACGTATCTATGCATACAAATTTGTATGTGCATACATATATATATATATATA
>NC_042997.1:5610063-5625063 GCF_006345805.1 Octopus sinensis | reverse complement strand
CTGCACCTATCTCTCCCTCTGTATTTTCTCTTTCTATATACATGTATGTATATGTATATATATACTTATATAAGTGATGTCATTTGAATTTTTTACATTTTTATTTCATCTAGAATCATTCCTTTATTATAATGTTTAAATATGTCTTTGCTAAAATCTGATGTCAATAGGCCTCTATTGTGGGCATATATATTTAACGAACATCGGGAGTATTCATATATGTATGAAGTAAAAATGTATGTACTTTTCTGTGTGTGTGTGTGTGTGTGTGTGTGTGTGTGTGTGTGTGTGTGTGTGTGTGTGTTTTGCCACTGTGTGTGTACGCACTGCAAACAACGTCTCCAAAATTCTGGAACCGGCCCCATGGGGAAAAATATTATTAGTAAGTATTATTTATAGAGAATAAGAAGTAATAATATTAATGGAGTGGATAAATATATAAACATTGAATATAGATAAGAGTCATGGAAAACAGGGAATCGTATCTCCAATCTGAAAGTGACATGTGTCAAATGTTCAAACAACAATTTTAGTACAGTAGACCATAGGTCCAAAGTTCAACAACAAGAATAACAGCAGCATTAGGTACGACACCATTAATAGAGTATAGCAACAACATAGAATAACAATAAGAAACACAAAGTACACTAGCAAGAGAGAAAAACAAGGAAATCACCGAGAATTCTAAAAACTCGCCTGTATGTAATTTTCAGCAGATTCAGTAGAATTGTGACAGTGTTCAGGTCACAATGAAATGATTTTTGGTATAATAGAAAATAGACAGAAAACTAAAGATAAATAGTTAAAATGTTTCTCCCAATGTGTCATTTTAATATTTTTGTATAACCATCTTCACGTTCTGAGTTCAAATTCCGCGAATTGGGATTTGCGTTTCGTTATTTCGGGGTCGATAAAACAAGTAGCATTTGAGTAATCGAAATTATTTACCTTCATATATGTACGCGTGTACGCATACATGCATTTAAGCCTATATATTTAGCAATAATGCATACAGATACACGTGTATATGGGTATACATATGTACATATACATTTGAATACGAGTTGCATGTGTAGATTTTGATATGTATAAATAACTGTATTAATATATATATATATATCAACTTTTCCTCTCACACCGTCTCCAATGAAGGGATATTATCATTAATTAATATTCTGGAAACAGCTGTAAGACCTATCTATAAATGCTCTAATATCTATACAGCCTTGATTCTTTATCTCTTTACACAAAAAATTCATATATATCTCTCTCTCTCTCTCTCTCTCTCTCTCTCTATATATATATATATATTATATATATATATATATTATATATATATATATATATATACATGTTTAATATATGCTTCTGTATACATCTACACAGATATATTTTCTTCTACTTCTAAGTGCTGACCTGTCCAACCACCTAATCTATATTCCCAAATTCTTCATCCCACCTTATTACTACCCTTACCCATCTCTTAGGCTCAAAACTACATATCTGACACTCTTTTTCTTTTTACAGTATTTAACTCCTCTCTCTCTCTATCACCCCATTCCTATCTCACACTCCTTTACTCTTTACCCGCTTATCTTTTTATTCTCTCATATATTTCTCTCTCTATCACCCTCACCTCCTCATACCTACTGTTAATTTATCTTGACTGACCACTAACTGGTACACTTTCCCTCTCTTCATCTCCTTACGATCTCTATCCTTACTTCTCTCTTTTCTGTATTTTTCTTTATTCCTCTCTTCTTATTTTTGACTTGACTTTACAAATACATTCACTACTTTTAGGTCTCTTTAAATAAACCGTCGATTCAATAGCACTGTGTACAAACTCTATACATGGAATGACCAATTTTAAATACACTTGGAATTTACTCACAAGGTATTATATTCTTATATGTATACCATTCTGCCTAAATAATGGATCTACAAATGCAATATCCCTGCATATCTCACATCTATTTTCATTCCTCCACTTCACTCTCCATTTCATATCTTATCCAAATTCACTATTGCCTATCCATTATCACACACCGTCTTCGCTGAAGGGATATAAAAAAATATCCCTGAAACAGCTGTAAGACCTACTTATAAATGTTCTAAGACCATCACAGCCGTGGTTATTTTTATCTCATTCTGAATATATATATGTAACGTCGTCGTCGTGACACTCTGTAGCGTTCCAGTTGATCCGATCAACAGAACAACCAGTTCGTGAAATTAACGAGCAAGTGGTTGAGTACTCCACAGACACGTGTACATTTAACGTAATTCTCGGAGAGATTCAGCGTGACACAGTGTATATATATATATATATATATATATATATATATATATATATATATATATATATATATATATATATATATATATATATATATATATATATATAGTCAGAAATACATTCGCCACTAAGGTGACTATGTGCATTAGTCAACACTAGTATTGCTTGAAGTAAGAGTAAAAATAACTCATATACACTAGAAAGCACTTATGTTAATGACTGACAAGGTAAGCAAGCTCATCACCACATCCGAGTATAGCCAGATCACCATTGATTTCGCGTTTCTATTAAGGCTCCTCAGTGGCTCTCACTCGGCTCCTAGGTATAAACTCAACTTGCCTTATCAGTTTGAACATACATACATGCATGTATGTATATATATATATATATATTTCTTTCTTTATTTATTTTATGATTTGTGTGTGTATGTAATAGATTTAAATGTATTCATAAGAATTTAAGCCTATATATGTAGCGATAATGCATCCAGATACACGTATATATGGGTATACATATGTACATATACATTTCAGTACGAGTTGTATGTGTAGATGTTGATATGTATAAATAAATGTGTAAATAAATAAATGTATATATATATATATATATTATATATATATAATATATATATATATATATTATATATATATACCTATATACCGTATATAGGCCTCTATTGTATATATATATTATATATATATAATATATAATATATATATGTATACATATATATATATATATATATATATATATATAATATATATATATATATATATAATATATATATATAATATTAAATTTTCCTCTCACACCGTCTCCTATGAACGTAAGACGCCAGAAATTGTTTGTACAATGACATAAATTTCACATAGAAATGCATCATGTATTGCTAAGTAGCAAATCCACTTTAAGCCATAGAGGTGGAATACATCACACACACACAGACACACATATGCACATAAACACATAAATACACTGGAATTTACGCGAGTCATATTTAAGTATACTGGATGTATGTAAAAATACATCCGTATGTATGAGTAGAAATATATATGTATATGTATATACTTTTTTTATCCAAGGGGAGACAATGTGTGAAACGACCACAAGAAACATTGCAAAATTCAAAGATAGACCAAACACATACACATCTTATATATTAATTTATATCTAAACAGTCCGACATTTTAAAAAATTTAAGCATTCAGTAATATTTAAGTATCATATACAAATAAAAATATAAATATAAATTTTGCATATAACACGCTTAAAACGGTTAGAATAAGAGAAATAAATATAATGATAATAAAATAAAGACATGGCATATCTAAAGACGAATAAAATTCCGGCGAATAATACATAGAATATAATACATATACAAGCTTACAAAAATATAAAATATACCGAAGTCCATCTACGGGCCGTGTCAGGGATGTGCCAATTAATATTAGACATATCAACACTTAAAATAGTACTTAAAATTGGCACTCCCCTCATCAGGATGCCCTGGTATATATATATATGTTATTAATATTAACAGTACGTCTTTTGAATTTATTGTGAAGGGCGTGTTGGAGTGACAAATAATGCAAATAGTAGAGATAATCATAATAATGATGTCGGTGATAATAGTAGTGATTTTAATGATTATCAGGGTGGTAATGATGCTGTTAACAGTAGTGGTAATGGTAATAAAAATATTAGTATAAATAAAAATAAAAATAAAAATAAGAAGGATGGTAATAGTAAGAAAAATAATAGAATAATTATACCGGAAAATAGTACGAACGATGGTGTAAATGATATGGTGGATCGCAGTACTGGGAGGAGGCATGGTTTCGGAGTGATCAATAATACGGGGCCCCGTAGCAGGTTGAACAAATGTAATTGTAGGGACCCCTCAGAATGTCCGATTAGCGGAAATTGTCGCCAGGAAAATGTAGTTTATAAATATGGTGTTGAGTCTCAAGGAGCAGAGGTATCGATCCAACCTGAGCTCTTTGTTGTTGGTCGCATTGCCTCCCCTTAGATAAAAAAGTGTATAAAGCTCATTGGAGCACTTCTATTTCCAGTCCGTTGTATATCTTGAGCGTTGTTGTCACTCAAGATATAACTTTATATTTTGTAAATATATTTATATATATATATACATATATATATATATATATACATGTACTATGTGTTGGCGGTAGAGATGATGGTGTGTTTGTGTGTGTGCGTGCGTGTGTTTGTCTTAGTTTAATCAGCATCATAACGAACCGGAGCAGAAGAGCTCCTATGCTTAATTGTATCTTGCAATTCTTCTCACGTTCACCACAACTGTATATACACATTCCCTCTATCGTTTAACTTACTTCTTTTAAATCAGGACACCGAAAATCACATTGGAAATAAATGGTAAGTGAGATAAAGGCATTATTAGCTCAACCTCTAATATTATTTTAATCCTATCCACAAGTGCGTGAAGCTAAATGTGACTTGGCCTGGTCTTTATTTAAATCTTTTCAGTTAATCATAGGGTTGACCGTTATTCTCTTAGAAGTAATGAAATTATATTAGGTAGATATAAACAATTGTACACGAGTAAGTCAGTAAAATTAACTAATTTAAGAACCAAATAAGAACTAAAGTTACTTATTAGTTTAATCTGTTAATACAGAGTCCAACAGTTTTTATTATTAACTACCTGATGAATATTGCAAATCAAAATGTTATTACTCGGGTCTCTGTTGTATCACAGTGATACTGAATATTTATTTCGCTGGTGAATAAAACTTAGCAATGTAATTATCAGATAAAGGAAACGTATATATATATATATATATATATATATATATATATATATATATATATATATATATTCACTCACACACACACCACATAGATGCATATAACTTTTTCATTTATATCATTAGTTTTTTTATGTATTTTATTTTTATTTTTTGTTTTGTTCATAAATATTGCTTGCACAAATATGATACGTATAACATAGATCCATTAAGAAAATGAACAAGTAGAAAATAAAATCAAAATATATGTATTTGTCCAGAATGAAATCACAATGAATCTGAACAATAGCGATGAGTTATTACAGTTAAAGTCAACGTTCAGATATTTTCTTGCCTATACGTAGATATTTTATGATTATTCTGATGGAATGAATGACGGAAATAAGAGTGAGAAAGCGAAAGAGAGGGATGCAGTAGACATAAAATTTGAAGAAGTATCTTGCATTCATATTAAGAGATTTGCTGTATAGATCTACAGCATTACGCCCATACAAACATATGTCCATGAAATTGATCTTTTATCGGCAAATATGTCTACAATCTGAAATACACTCAGACAGTCTTGTCATTTTGTCGTGAATGATCACGGATAAATTATGAATAAAGGTTCGATTCAGTGCCAAAGGATTAAAAGATTCACAATCCATCTCGAATCAAAATATTGCTTTGTTGGCAATGGATTAAGGGATTTTATTATGTATTACTATACATACTGTTTCGGTAATGGATTCTGGCAGGAAAACAAGAGAAATAATTCGTAAGGATAGGAACTGAAACAGTTTACATTGAACAGTACAGCTTGGGAACGGAAACTATTTGAGAGGCTATAAGTACACACTGCATGCATGCATACGTACGTACATACACACATACATACGTATATACATGTACACACACATATCCATTCATATATGTGTATATATATATATACATACATGTAGAGGCGCAATGGCCCATTGGTTAGGGCAGCGGACATGCAGCCGTAGGATTGCAGTTTCGATTCCCAGACCGAGCGTTGTACTTATTGAGCGAAAACCCCTAAAGCTCTCCGAGGCTCCGGCAGCGGGTGGTAGCGACCCCTGCTGTACTCTTTCACCACAAGTTTCTCTCATCCTTTCTTCCTATTTCTGTTGTACCTGTATTTCAGCCTTGTTACACCCTGTGTCACGTTGAATCACCCCGAGAACTACGTTAAGTGTATACGTGTCTCTGGAGTGCCCAGCCACTCGCACGTTAATTTCACGCGCAGGTCGTTCCGTTGATCGAAACAACTGTAACCTACGTGTGTGTGTGTGTGTGTGTGCGTGTGTGTGTATCGGACAAAAGCCCCATAGTTAACGTGTGAAAGAAGACACGGTTATAGTTTTCGATTATCTTTTTCTTCTTTTTTTTTGCTTTTTCCACCTTTTTCTTATTTCAGTCATTGCTCTGAGGCCAAGCTGGGGCACCGACATGAAAATTTTTTATCAAAACATTTGTATCGACGCCAGAATTTTTTGTTTTCCTTTTTACTTATTGCAGTTATTAGACTCAGGCCATCCTAGGCACCACCTTGAAGAATATTTAGTTGAATGTAACGATCCCAGAATTTTTTTTATGATTTTCAACCAGCGCATGAAGTTACGTTTAGAAGGTATCTCTACATGCTAGAAATAACAGCCACATCTCTTGAAATATTTCATAACCCCTCGGTTTTTTTATTATCTAAAAATCTTTTGAACTGTTTCAGTCATTGAACTACGGCCATATTGGGCACCAGCTTCAAGAACTTTTGGTCACAGAAAAATCAGCATTTTAAAATATATATTTAAAGTCTTTTGTTTTCATCTCTCAGCACTTACAGAAGATTAATGAGAATAAGTTGACCTTTTGAACTTTCTCCGGCTGCTGAGCGTCTACTCAATTAAACGTACTTCTTAACGTTTTTATGTTTCTACATATTATTTGAAGGAAATGTTTTCCCTTTTGTTAAAATTCAGACACTATGTACAGTGAGTATTAAAGAGTCTTATATTGTTATTCGATTATTAATGTTAAGGCTGATTTATTTTCAGTTTCAAACTTTAAAATTATTCTAAACACGAGCCAAATAATTGAAACGCAATAAGGACATACATGCTTTGACCCCGTTTTACGATTAAATATATTTTGCTTATTTAAAACTTTGAATTTTGGAAAATAATTTTATTTATTACGACAGCAGTTTCCGTTTTGTTAACGTGAAATTATAAAAAAACAAATTTTAAGATTTCGCTGTTATTTCTAGCATGTGGAGAAACCTTCAAGGCTAAACTTTTTGTACTTGTTGATAATCACCTAAAAAAAGATTCTGGGGTCGATAAATTTGACTGAAAATTCTACAAGGCGGTGCCCCAGCATGACCGCAGTCCAGTGACTGACATAAGTGAAAAGATATTTTAGAAAAAAAAAAAAAAGGGAAGGATAAGGCGCAGGAGTGGCTGTGTGGTAAGTAGCTTGCTAACCAACCACATGGTTCCGGGTTCAGTCCCACTGCGTGGCATCTTGGGCAAGTGTCTTCTGCTATAGCTCCGGGCCGACCAATGCCTTGTGAGTGGATTTGGTAGACGGAAACTAAAAGAAGCCTGTCGTATATATGTATATATATATTTATGTGTGTATGTTTGTGTGTCTGCGTTTGTCCCCCTAGCATTGCTTGACAACCGATGCTGGTGTGTTTACGTCCCCGTCACTTAGCGGTTCGGCAAAAGAGACCGATAGAATAAGTACTGGGCTTACAAAGAATAAGTCCCGGGGTCGATTTGCTCGACTAAAGGCGGTGCTCCAGCATGGCCGCAGTCAAATGACTGAAACAAGTAAAAGAGTAAAAGAGTAAGAGTATAACGAAAAAATATAACCGAGGTTGGGGGTTATAAAATTATTCAAGAGGTTTGGCTGTTATTTCTAGCTTGTAGAGAGACCTTCTAGGTTTAACTTCACGCGATAGTTGAAAACCATCTAAAAATAATTCTGAGGTCGATACAACCGACTAAAATTTCCTTAAGTGGTGCCCCAACACGGCCGCAGTCTAATGACTGCAACAAATAAAAAAGGAAAACTAAAATATCAGAGAAGTAGTTTTAATCAAGCATAAAATAAAATAAAATAAATCTGGGTTTCATACAGCTATCGAAATTTCTTCAATAGTCTGATAACTGCAACAAGTAAAATAAAAATTCTGAAGTTGATACATTCAACTATAAATTCTAAAAACGAAAAAATAACCGGAAAATATAACCGTGGGGCTTTTGTCCGAAGGGCTTTTGTGCTAGGGAGCTTTTGTCCGGATCACATATTTGTGTGTGTGTGTGTGTGTGTGTGTGTGTGCGTGTGTGTGCTTTTTTTATGTGTTTGTGCATATGTAGTTGAAATTCACAGAAAAACAGAAGACGAAGAGAGGTGTATAAAGAACAAGCAGTTGTATTAGTTTGGAGAGAAGGAGTGTATTCCTAGGCAAGAAAAAATACAGGAGAATTTGTTCTGAGAAATGAAAATGCACCTGAATCTAAAAAAATCTGTAGCCACTTTTAAATTGATTTATTCAAATACTAAACTCGTTTCGACAATTTTTCGCTCACGAATGGTAGAAATATAGAAAATAGGCTTAGGAGAGTTTAAGGTTCCAAGGTATAAATTGGACAAATATGTTTAAACTACGAAATATAACTAAACTTTCAATAATGTATATTTATGATCGTCGAATATTTTCATTGGCATTACTATCTATCCCTGGTACAATCATTGTGTTTTTATGTGAACATTTGATGGTTTTAAAATGTTTGCCCAATATTTATATTGTTTGATAAATGCCGACGCATGGATCACTCAGTTGATTCTGGTAAATAATAATAAATATTTTCATATAGTCATATTTTAGGTTTTGACACTCCATTACCGCACCCTTCTTTTGTTTCTTTCGCGGTAACTACTTTTACAACTTGCAAGATTAACGTTCTTTATCAATCTTTATATGTTCGAAATCTGTGGCTCAATATCCCGCTGTTCAGCGACGCTTGTTTTCCTTGCTTCACTACCTACCTATGCATTCTCTACTATTCGCATCTCTCACGCTCTCTCTCCCGCTCTCTCACCTGTCCCTCCTCCTCTCCTTAAGTGTATGTGTGTATGTATAGTCGCCATGATAGATCGTTAGCCACTACACACATTTTTCTCTCCTTGTTTATCTCCATGTTTTTTCTGCGTCCCTTTCTGTAGAAGAGCGTAGGCTCGAAACGTAAAAGGCTTTTTCTATTCCTGAGCGTTATACTAATGCATCTGTTTGTTTTGTACATCACCTGTCTTCGTCTTTTTTTTTTTTTCGTAAACTCTCCCTATATATATATATATTACTTTTAGAGAGGGTATTTTAGTTGACTTTTTTCCATTCAAACTCAATCATTTTCTTTTCTTCGATTAGATTTAGCTGTCTTCGTCAGCGGAAGCTAGAGTGTATTGGATTCAGGGGCGTGGAATTTAAAAGAGTATCAAACTATCACAATTAGAAGTGATTACGTTAAGATTCAGTTATTTTCCAAACCTTACCTTCATCCATTCAGTATTCATCAGAGCATCAGTGTGCTTAATGCCAAAAGGTTGAAAATAATCCCAAAACAAAATCATTAAAAAAATTAAAAGGAAAAAAAACCCTGAATTATTATATAAATTCTAACTTAAGATGCTATAAAGTGAAATATACATCACCTCTAATGTTTCGAGTACAAGACACGCAAGCTCTAACACGCACACACACGCTCCCACACACACACGCTCCCACACATATACGCTCCCACACACACACCATATATAAGTGTGTAAAAATATATATATATACAAATACATACGTGTAAATATATATGTATATACATCTTCTAATATATACATACATACATACATATATATATATATTATATATATATATATATATATATATATATTATATATATACTATATATATACATCATATATATATATATATATATATATATTATATATATATATATATATATATATATATATATATAATATATATATATATATATATATATATATATATATAATAAAGAGTAAAATTAATTAATCAATTAATAAATAATAATTTTACCAAGTATTTCGGTATGTAAAAGCAACCACTATCGGTAACTTATGCAAAAATCGTATAATTATGAGCATATGATTATAATTGAGCATCATAATTATGCACATAGTTATAGAATGTTTGCATATATATATATATATATATATATATATATATATATATATATATATATATATATATATATATATATATATACATACATATGTGTGTATGTATATATGTTGTATATATATATATATAATATTATATATATATATATATATTATACATACATTCATATTTGTATATGTATACTATTTTTTGTAAAATTAACTAGTATGGTGATCATGCTCGCTGCGGGACGGTTATCTCCTCTCTCAGAACATAGACGTGTGCTTTTTTGCGACTCTAAATGTCTTTACGTCTCATTTCTAGCAATGTACGTGGTAGCCATCAGCCACAATTAGTGATAATTAAATTCTCCCTTTTCTGTTTTATACTGCGCATAGCTGCCTTCGTTATTTTTCATATGTTATGTATATATATTTTCTGCTTTTAAAGTATACTTATTTCATTTAATTACACTTCGACCGTGCTGAAGAGTTTTAGTAGAACAAATTGAGCTCAGTATTTCTTTATGTGAAAACAAGTACATATTCTACCCATTTACATTGTCAAACCGACAGTTTGCAGGGAGGTAAACAAACCAACTCCGTATGTCAAGGGGTGATGGGGAGAAATGCATCCACAAAGACACACATACATACACACACGCATACATACATACAAACACACATACATACATACATGCATAAATAAATACATACATACATACATACATACATACATACATACATACATACATACATACATTATTTAACATACTTGAATCCGGGCTTCATATGACTTAGGTTTTTCAACGGAAACTTACAAAACTTGCACTCGCTTAGGGCGGAATAAAACAGGTTTTCATAGTAAGGTAGCGAGATAGTAGAGTCGGTAGCACACCGGACGGAATCGTTATCAGCATTTAATCTGTCTTTACGATCTGTTTTCAAATACCACCGGATTCGGAAAAAGAGTACCAGTTGAGCACTTGTGTCGATTTAATCGATTAACTCTCTCTCCTGAACTGCTAGGATCAAAATTTGAAATATAAGCAAGACTGTGTGGTACGAAGCTTACTTCCCAAAAACATAGTTCCGGGTTCAGTTTCAACGCGTGGAACCTTGGGCAAGTCTTTTCTATTATAGCTAAAGGCCGTCCAAAGCATTGCTGGTGGATTTGGTAGAGGGAAACTGAAAGAAGCCCGTCTTATATACATATGTGTGTGTGCATGCGTGTGTGTACAGTGGTGACACTGGCATCCGGACTGTTTTGTAAACTAAACGTGTATTTGCAAGCTGATTAAATTTCTACCAACAGTGACTTCAAGTATATAATTGCAGCAAAAACATGGGCTCCTTTTACTTAACCTGGTCGCAGTTCATTTATTTTCGCTGTGTCTGGCGGTGTCTCAGAAGCAGACGTTTTCTAGACATTGTTCACACGCACCTAACACATGAGTTACAGCCCGAGTATAATGGTACAAATTAAAAGTAATTCAAATTGAATGTTTTCTTAAAACAATATATTTCTATAGAGATCAGTATTTAAATTCCAATCTATGAAAAGTTTCCGTTCTACAGTATTTTTCAAGGTATACGAATTTAGCCAGCAACACAGGCTAATACAAACGAGCCTAGTATGTGTAAAATAACTAACTGGCATCTTTTGTCAAGAGTACAGGCGAGAGTTAGACCGCCGATTTTTGTTGTGCCTTCCGCTATCGTTAACTGATTGCTGTTATTCTGTGCGTCTATGAGCAAATATCAGTTGTATTTAGCAGAATTGCTTTACTTTAATCCTTGACTTAGAAATGGAAAAATACATAGTGCTAGATATAAAAGTTAAGACATTTCAAATGAGAAATAAAGCAGAAAAGCGTGAAATTCTTCGAGCAGGCATATTTCTTATATAAAATTGATAAGTCCGAGTGACGTCGATGATCTGGAGTCGCTTCTGATATATATATATATATATATATATATATATAAAATGCCAAATAGGACAAGAACGGAAAACATCCGGACAGCTAGGTGATACAAAAAGGGACAACAACGCATCTTGATAGAAGATACAAAAAAAAAAAAAAACAAGTACGGGTCATTCGAAACCCTCTATCCTCAGTCAAGCACCAGATTATCCTCGCAGTTTCGGCTGATTATTCTTGGGATTACTCCAATCTGGCCAGAGCATTAGATTCCGTGGAAGAAAGCAGCGAATGTATACACAAATATAAATACAATAAAAATAACAGGACATAACAACAGGTGTCTTCCGACTAAGAATGAATTGAATGATGCTGGCGCGCGTGGAAATGACGATTTACGGCAGAGATACAAAGTTTTCACAAATACAGGGAAGAATATCGATGTTGCACGGACGACTGTAAGACCAAGAAAGAAAGAAAAGTGTGTGTATACATATGATGGTTGTCTACTCCTTATACAGACCACCTCCTATACCTACACCTTAGCACCATCATGGCGTATGACGTGGCTTTTTAGACCAGACAGTGTTCTGAAAAGTCACCCACATAAATTGCACTTCTGATTTGAACCACCAATACCTGCAGATAAGTTCTGCTCTTTGTGAATCTTAACATATCTTTTGGGGCCTCTGTTGGATGTGCAAACATTCTGGCATACACTACATTCGATGGTGTACACAGACAAATAATCAGAATAACATAACCGAAACTGGTTTCACAAGAGTACATGTGGATTCCAAACTGTCTAACAATGATTATATCTAAGAAATGCGTGAAAGTTAAGCGTATACATTGAGTACTTATTCCCTTAAACGCGAAATCAGTGAGCAAGTAGTTCAGTTCATTCATACTCAAAGTCGAAATCGATAGTTATTCATTTACTTTTACAGAAGAGCATGTCTGAATGGATATATGCGTCTATATATAAGCGTGTGTCTGTGTTTGGTTGAGCATGCGTGATTGTGAAGTTATATGCCTCTCTCACTCACTCACACTCCCTATCTATCTCTTTCATTACATATACGTATATATATATATATATATATATATAGTATATATATATGTATGTATGTATGTATGTATGTATGTGTATATGTATGCATGTATGTATATATTATATATATATATATATATATATATATATATATATATATATATATATATATATATATATGTATGTGTATATATATGCATGTATGTGTATATATATATATATATATATATATATATATGTATGTATGTGTATATATATAATTATATATATATATATATATACATACATACACTTATACACAGGCATACATATACTGCCTGTTGTACATAGAAATATGCATGCAAGCACATATAGATATACATTCATGTACAAACATATCCACCTGTACACATACACACAGACGCACGCACGATGACACAAAGACTTTGTATGTAGGTTTGTGTATATGTTCGCTCATGTCTATGTTTCACTGTACGCGTTTGTGTGTGCGCGCGCGCTCGATAGTTTCGGAGAAAGAAACCGATAGCTCAAAGCAAACTTTACTTGTCACAAAATTTGATAAATGTTATACCTCCAGAGATTTTCATGAAATAGGACGTTTTCCGTTTTAGAGAATTCATGCTAGCAACCATCTTAAAGTCAAGGAGGCCAGCAACCCCTGTCTAATGGATGCACCATGAAGATTAATTGCGAATCTATTTTACTCCCTGGTACCTAATCAATATCGATAGATTGCTTGGATTAGAGAAATGTAACAAAATGTTATCTGACTTTAGGGATTAAATATGTGTCACCTACATTATGCTGATTTGTATAAAAAAAAAATCGTATAAAAATCCTACTTTTGTTCTTAAATGCATATGTAGATGTACGCACAGCTCCATATGTGTGTGTGCGTGTGCATGTGTGTATATCCGTGCGAGTGCATGTGCCTCTGTATCTATATATGCGTATATATATGATATATATGTATATATATATGTATATACACCCATATATATATGTATATAATATATATATATATATATATAGTATATATATATATATGTATATATATATATATATATAGTATATATATATATATATGTATATACACCCATATATATGTATATACACATATATACATACATACATATATGTATATATATATACATATATATATGCATGTGTATATGCATGTATGTATCCATAGTCATTTGTGTCTATACATATGTGTGTGTGTGTGTTTGTGGGTGTCTTTTTCATCGCTATTTCATGCAAATAGAAACTATTCACTTATAATTGCATAAACTCTGTGTAATATAAGACCTGGATTAAAAATTGTGTGGAAATAGTTGGTGTTGGAATGGCGAAGCTGGGGAAAATCGAGGAAAGAAATTGTTGTAAGAAATTGAAATCATTCTTGTTCACTGTTAAAATGACTTCCACGCATATAAAATATCACTTCGTTGCTGTTTTTCACTGTATAATGGATGTTCTTATAAACTGAACTGCACCGAACATGAGCGCTCGTATGGCCGCTCACACATATATACAGGTGTGAACAAACAGGTGTGAACAAAAGTGAAGGTGAAGCAATTCCTGAATATTAATGAGTAAACTTAACGGTGGGGAATCGAAATATACTTAATGAGATTTGTATGTCTCAAGGGTATAAAGAAATGAATTTAGAGTAAGCTCGGTGGATATTTTCGGGTTGAGTCCTGCGAAACATAGCTTCCGATTCCTGGGAAA
>NC_042997.1:5597563-5605063 GCF_006345805.1 Octopus sinensis | reverse complement strand
CGAAAGTCTCAGCTCCTGTATGCAGATTATATATTCACATTCATACCCATAATATCAGGTGCTCTTGGTTTTGTGAGCTAATGCCTAAGAGATAATCTAGGTAAGCTACTGTTCGCAGAAAAAGAAATCAACCATATCACACATTTCGAATGCAATCTGTATGTAGAACAGTAAAAATAACGATGAACTTCTGTATCATTGTTAGAAAACAGTTCCTTCTACGGAGGACGAATTTTAAACAGAAAACAACACATATTCATATGGACATACATACATACATACATACATACACGTAGACGCACACGCACAAACACACACATACATACACATGTTTATATGATATATGTAATTACACACACACACACACACACACACACACACGTGCACACACCTATGTATAAATGTAGAGCGCGAACCGGTGGTTGTGAGTGTGTGTGACTGTGTTTGTTACGAATCTCATTATGTCGGGTAGTTTACTAGAAACAAAATGGTAAACCTCATAAAGCTCGATATTATAGCTATAATTCTATATCTGATGAGTGCAGTGAAAGCTAACTAAATACTTTAGAATTTTCTATGCTTACTGTAGAAGCCAGTACTGTCTCATTTACGTAGAAATATGCATAAAACTTTTATATATTTCCATTTTCCAATATCATGTAAGAGAAACAGTAGACATGTAACAGGAGACATGTAATCTGTCGTATATATAGACACTGTGTGAATCAAATTATAAAACTCAACTCATATGCACAGATAAATAATTTCAATCCAAATGATTAATCGCTCAACGAACTTAGATTTCTGATATTTTTTATACAAATTTGATACTGATTAAAGCAAGCACTAACAGTCAATGCCGCAAATATTCGTATCTAGCAAACTTAAAATTTAAACAATATCGATATGAGCAAAATTCTAGAACAACAAATCATAGTAAATACACGCTCAGTCTTACATACACTCGAATACAAGTATGTATGTGTGTATGTATGTGAACATGTATGTATCTATGTAATTATAGGAATACTTGCGTCTATGCAAATGTTTATGTATGTATGTATTTATGTATGTATTCCCATAATCACATACGGTTTCGTTGGTGGAAAATTTCCCTGCGAATATGCATGTATGTATGTATGTATGTATGTATGTATGTATGTATGTATGTATGTAAGTCACTCTGTCTATCTAGGTAGTTAGCTAGCAATGTATCTGTCTGTCTGTATCTGTCTTTGTCTGTCTCCGTCTCTCTGTCTGTATATCTCTCTCTCCCTTTCTCGCTGTCTATGGAATTCAACCTTCGCCACCGCCACTCCCATCAACGTCAACAAAACAACCATGAACACCAAAACCAATACAACCAATGCCATTACCAAAGCACCAACTTCTTAATGATTATCAACAGAACAAGGCAACCGACTACGTCTGAAATAAAGACAATGGCATGAGATTTAGTACCCGAGTTTATTTTATATGTTAAACGAAATAATACAATTTAACCACCACCACCACTAACAACAATAACGCCCGCCATCACACCCACCACCAGTACTAAAACCAATACAAGCAAATTAACTAACTGACAGCAACAACAATAGTCTCAGTAGAATAGCAATATCATTCGCCAAATATCTTCTATCAACACCACGATGTATATGCGTAAGCGCTTGTGTGCGTGGGTGTGATCAGAGTGTGAAATTTTTATGGTTCAAGTCTGAGGTGCAAAGGGCGAAGAATCATAAACTTGGTAACCCTTAAGCTAATTGAAATCATATAGAACTTCCTCCCATAACCAAACAGTACATTTTTGGTAATTATTTTTTCACTACATTATTGTGGGGGATAATTGTTGTTCGTCGCAGCTATTGGATTTACCGGTAGTTCGAGGCGCCATCTAGTGAAAGAAACCATCAAGTGAAACCGAAGCTAGTAGGGCGTAAAGGCCCGTAGAAATATTACATTGGATATTCAGTTCGATACTTGAATTGGAATTCATGTGATTGAAAATGTCAGTTACATTATCAAAACACTTAACTTTGTAATGTCTATAGCGAGAACAATACCTGACAATAGATAAACAGTGAAGAGCTCAAGAATTTATTCCGTTAACTCTTCGGATTATTTTTCGTAGTCTTAATGCTTAAATTGGAACCGTTTAGGGACGTATGAATCGGGGATCAGATTTGCAATAAAAGGAAGAGCCACTGCTATTAGAAGCTGGTTACTAATTATGAGCAAGAGAAACAAATTGATTGCTGAAGAGGGTTACGCACTTGAGTATGCATACAATATTGAAACTATGCCTTTCTGGAACATAAGGTTTACTGAAACGTTTTTCTCGAAGAGAAAAATCACCACCAGGATATAAAGCCTTCAAAAGTCACCTGAGGCGTCTTCTGTGAGCAAATGCCGCCGGTGATATGAAACTATAGACCTTACTCATGTATCACTACAAACATCTAAGAGAATTTAAACGTAGCGCAAATTTTAACTTATAACTGATTTGACATTCAAATTAGAAGACATGAATGACGAAGAGATTTTTTCGGAGAATGGTACTTATTGTACCGGGCTATTTTCCGAACCGCTAATTTGCGGTAATATAAACGCACCAATACCGGTTGTCAAGCGGTAATGGGAGACAAACATACACACACGCATGTATATTTATACTTACATATATATTCGTATATACATATATACGACGAGTTTCTCTTAGATTCTTTATAGCAAATCCACTCACAGGTTTTGGTTGTACGAGGTTAGAGTAAAAGTCTCTTGTCCAAGTTGCCACGCAGTGGACTGAAACCGAAACCATGTGGTTGGAAAGCAAACTTCTTACAACACTTCCCAAATTATTCAAGAAAGTCTGGAAAATGTTGGATTTAGATTACACTCGACAAAGTAAAATTTGATGGCTATCTTTTTACGGTCAAAAGACAATGAAATAGGTCAGTCGTTGGTTCTGTAGATAAATGAGGCTGATATTGAGTTTAAAATTTTGCGGGTTGACACATGTAAAGAAAAGATTAGATAGCGAGACTATTGCAGACATACAGTTACATAACGTAATGACTAGAAAATAGTTATTGTGGACAGTAAGAGCAAGGCTCGCTGAGAGAGTGAGCTCATTGAGAGGGGGAGATGCAGATGTATCGGGTGATATTGGGTGGTGTTTCTACGCAGTTCGCAATTTCTTATATCCTTTTTTTAAAAAACTTCTTTCATTTCATTCCATAAATAAGAATATATACATGTGTACGAGAACGTACGTATTTATGTATGGTGTATAAATGTATTTATGAATGAATGTGCGTATGTATGTATATATGCATATTCATGACATACAAATATATCTCCATATCTCTCTAAGTTTAATATCTATTCATGTTTTTATTTCTTTACATACAGAAACATATATCCGATGCAAATAATGAATCATTTCTCTGCAATATCTGTATAATTCTTTCATTTATATTTCCTTTTTATTCTCAACTTCTTTATAGATTAGCAAGTGTCTTTTGAAGTTTAAACTATTGGTTATTCTGTTGATATTTGGGTCAGTTGCCTGGGTATTACTTGAGTAATTTTCACATTTATTAATGTCCTTTTTCAAGTTAACGGATCAAGTGTAAGTAATAAAATACGGAGATAAAAACGCACTATACACACATGCGCACAGTCGTATACATACATACATACATACATACATACATACATACATACATACATACATACATACATACATACATACATACATACATACATACATATATGCATGCAAGCAAACATACATAAAATTTTGTTTCTATAACTTAGGAAGGGAAATATGAGGAGAAAGTCCTGGTGGACTATTGAAATTTATGCGACTTATATTCGGTAGGTTGTCTGGTATTTGAAGGAAGTAAGTGGGTGCTTAAGACATTTTACGGTGCTCCATTTTCAGGGAGAAAAGATTCTGCATTGGACATAATGCTTAAAATGGGGAATGAGTAATATAAGGATGATAGTATTATTTGTGGCAAGTATGTCCTGTTGATATAACTGAAATAGGAAGAGAGCCAAGTAGGTCCAAAATATAGATCCACTGTCACAGCGTAAGACTTTGAAAAGATTCCACATCTTTTTGAAATACTGTTGGCAGCATGTTGGTTAATGAAACATTGCTAATCACAGCTATAACGTTTTGGGAATGGAAACTCGGAGGATTGTATGTAGAAAACTATATCTATGGAAGCAGCCGTACACAGTCTCACTTGACTCTTGCAGAAGTTCACTACCAGCAGTGAGCCAGAGATTTTTTGACAGTAGGTGAAGTTTATTCTTACTGTATGCTGTTTGAGCACTACAATAAGAGTCCAAATTTCGCCAAGGTTGACTGCCTATTAACCTTCCGGGTTCTTATACGTACCAATGGAATACTGGGGTCGATATAATCGAGTAGGCCCTTCTACACAAATTTCAGGCCTTGTGTCTATAGTAGAAGAGATATATGAATGAGATTTACACGTGAGAAAAGCATACAAAGATGAGTAAAATAACACACATATCGCATCGGCCCCTCAGTTTTTCTAAGCCCTGTAAATGAATTCGGAACACTAGGTCTATAACCAGGCCTTTCGGGATACCTTAAAGCCAGGAACTTTTCAGCAGCACCTCGTACACACTCACACACACAGAGGTCTACATATATATATATATATATATATATATATATATATATATATAAGTGCATTTTTTCAAGCTTTAATTCTCGTAATATTTGACTGCGGCTCTGTGTACGTGAAACAACAGGAAGCAATATTATTGAAAGATTTGATTACCATCAGTTTGAATGCTTCGAAGCAGAACTGTATTATTAGAACCACGGGTAACTGAGAAATAATATGGCGTCGAAGATTCTAAGATTACAGTCAAAGTAGAACCGATGATTACTCTAAATACGTATAGCGATTTTCCAACCCTAACGATGTTGAGCAAAACCCAAGTATGGGAAATATTTATTTTCTATTTGCATACATGAAAGGTCTGAAATACATTTAGTCTGAAATATCAGACGCTCAGTGATCTGGTCAATCTTATTTGTTCATTAATATGATTATAAGATTTTGTTTATACGTAAATACTATTATTAAAAAAAAAAATAACATATTAGTAACTTGAACTTTTTAGGCTCAAAAATTACCAAAGTCTTTAGCAGCTTTAGCTTTATAACACAAGTATTCAAAAACAGCACATGCTCACAAATCGCAGTCATAAATATTAGTACGCAAAATCCATAATACATCTATTTTGCCGTTTATGTGTGCCAACTGCACACAGAGATATACGCATTATAACAAGATCCAAGCCTGTCATAAGACTTTTTGTGCCTAGAGATACATCAGAATATCTGTGTGGGCACTAATTTGCAACAACACTAAAGAGGAGATTCGAAATATGTGCATTATAGAAAATATGAGGGTACTCTATTGAATAGAGTGGAGTCGGTACCGTCCAGTGCATCCCCTTAGAAGCGTGCATGATAGAATTTTCGTATTATTGAAATGCCTTGAATTCGAGATACACTAAATGCAAAACTAGAGCTATATTCTTGAAAAGAATTAAGAAATTACTGGTAACGTTGATGTACTTGCCAACGATGTGCTTTGATCTAAGACTTTATGCTGAAGCTAAAAATAACTATAGCATAAAGTCACATAGTAACCATTCAAAACCACACCATGAGTGCTAACTTCATGATGGCTAGCTTCACTTAAACGTTTTTTAATGGGCGTTAAAATTTTCATCGTACCAAGTCACTGACACAGTTCCATAAATCGTTGCACTCCGTCGGTTACGACAACGAGGGTTTCAGTTGATCCGATCAACGGAATAACCTGCTCGTGAAAATTAACGTGCAAGTGGCTGAGCACTCCACAGACACGTGTACCCTTACCGTAGTTCTCGAGGAGATTCAACGTGAATCTGTTGTACCTTTGAAATGCAGGTACAACAGAAGCCAGAAGAAAGAGTGGGAGAAAGGTATGGTGAATGAATATGGCCACCACCACCCACTGCCGGACCCTCGTAGATCTCTAGGTTTTCTTTCGCTCAATAAAGACTCACAACGCCCGGTCTGGGAATCGAAACCGTGATCCTACGATCGTGAGTCTGCTGACCTACCTACTGGGCCATTGCACATCCACATATTCCATAAATATTTCAGTAGTCATATTTTAGTAGGCTTTGTGTGGTTTTCAATGACTAGTATGCGTCTTCCACGCTGTAATTGCCCATGCTAATTTTATTGGGTTCTCTTTTAGATTCGAAACTTTAAAAATATGTTAAAATAAATGTACATGAATTAGTAAGTATGCCTTCAAGAAGCCGGAACACAGACTCATTCACGCAGAAATGTCATGCTCATAGCACACAAGACGAAACACGTACGTAGACCCGTACACATGAATACGTATATTTACAAGTATTTGTGTGCGCACATATTCACGACTAGCAAAGTCATATTTCCAATGACTGTGCTATTGTGTTGCCTTCTAATACATAAATTTACACAGGAAAGCAGCATTTCGTCTGTCTTTACATTCTAATTTCAAATGCCGCCGAGGTCAGCTTTGCCTTTCATCCTTTCGAGTCCAATAATATAAAAGCCAGTTGAGCACTGGGGTTGATGTAATCGATTTGTCTCTTTCCTCGAAATTGCTGGCCTTGTGCCAAAATTTAAAACCGATGCGTACTTACCTACCTACATATATACACGCAAACATTTATACATACATACAGACACACAGTTCTCTAGATAGAGAAACACACACACACACATACACACACACACACACACACACACACATATATATATATATATATAGAGAGAGAGAGAGGAATGGATAGATAGACAGACATATAGATAGATAAATAGATAGATAGATAGATAGATAGATAGATAGATAGATAGATAGATAGATAGATAGATAGATAGATAGACAGACAGACAGACAGAAATATCGACGGAGGCGTGGATGTGTGTTAAGAAATTTGCTTCCAAACCAAAATTATCTATGTTTAATCTTTCAATCTTTGCCAGTAGTACCTGTTCAGCGATTCCTTCCCGAGATATTCTTACCACTTGTCCGCAGTGTTGGAACAATGTTCCTTCAGTACGGAGAAGTAGCTGCTCTGCCTGGAACGCGTTGTTGATATCCGGGCTCTATCCAGTAGCGTGCCTCTGAAAAGCTTCCGAAATGCCCCACCTCGACCGCTTCTATTCTATGTGTGTGTGGGGGGGGGATGTATACACATTATTTACATTATTTACATTTGACGGATATTTGTCGTCATCTTGTTTGTTGTTAACACAACGTTTTGGCTGATATATCCTTCAGCCTTCAACGGGTGTCTTGGAGATATTTCGAACCTGGGTTCTCATCCCTAAGGTATTTTTCGATGTTATAATAATAATAATAATAATGATAATAATAATAATAATAATAATAATAA
>NC_042997.1:5567563-5590063 GCF_006345805.1 Octopus sinensis | reverse complement strand
ACACGCACATACATACATGTACACACACATACATGCACACATGTATATATATTATATATATATATAATATATATATAATATATATATATATATATATATATATATATATATAATATATATATATATATATATATATATATAACTATATATATACATATATATATATATATAACTATATATATACATATATATATATAGATAGATAGATAGATAGATAGATAGATAGACGTACATATATATATATATATATTTCTATTTATATGCATGCATGTATGTATGTATCAATGTTTTATACAATTCATAAAGGTATGTGTGCGAACGAGTGAGAAGGGCTTTGTTTTGCACAGGAAGTCGTTATCAGTGTGAGATTTTGTTACGAAGGAGGTAGTCTTGCTGGAGGAAATGCCAAAGGAAATGAACACGATTATTAATTCCAGCTACGATGGCTGCGTTTAGTCCGTAAATCAATTGTTGATTACAGTGCAACGAGAAATAGGAAATATCTGGTGAAAGCAGAAGTTTGTGGTTAGGTTCGGCCTGGAAATTTATAATTATGTGATTGAAGTCGCAGTCATCTTATGTTAACTACGTTGGATGTATGAAAAGTGCGATCATCCGGCTTGTGTGTGACAATGAAAAAAAAAGGAAATATGTACTGGAATTTTACGTAGATTGATATCACGTCTGGAAAAATGGAATCTTCAGGAAAGGTATTGAGGTATTTAAGAGTTTAGGTTATAGAAGACGGTTCTTTTACACGATGGCGATTTCGTAAATTTGAGATAGTGATTTGGTAATTCTGATGGAAAATAGAGATTTCGAGGTGGTCAGCATATGAGGGAATTTGGGCTATATTCGGTTAATGGTAGAGGTGCGATGAATGAGTCGTTAACTGCTGGACTGAGGCAATTCTGTTTTGTGAAACTGTGGAATATGCGATGTAAATCAGTGGCTCACACTTTGACGCTCGGCTACAAATTTAGCAGCGATGAACGATGTGCGTGTATGGTACACCGGAAATCGCGTTCGCATGTGTGTGTATGCGTATATTTTTTTACTCAACATCGGCTTGAGAAATGTATATATACATTTGCGGCCAAAATGTTCAGAACGGCATTGTTTTCGCCAGAAAAGTAGATATAAGTTTTTATCAAAGTTGTTTTGTATTCTATAATTTTCACAGATACTAAATACAATATTAATTGTTATTGTCTGAGATTTTGGTGTAATTTGAGAGCATAATCCAAAAGTTATGGATGATTTGGGGATTTACTGCAAAGCCCATGGAGGCCAAAATGATCAGAACGGTTGAAAGAAATAACAAAACAATCAAAAATGACAGAAAATACTGGAATTATTTCATATTTAGTGTGAATCCCTTTAGCTTCAATCACACTTTGACATCTTCGACTGCATGAGGAAATTAAATTTTCAATATCTTGCTAGGTGATCTTATTCCATTCTTCCTGAAGGGCATTCCATAATTGCTCGGTTGTTTTAGGATTTCTGGCTTCCAAACGTTCTCCTAGAATATTCACACATTTTCAATAGGATTGAGATCTGGGCCTTGAGCAGGCCAATCCATAATAATAACCTTTTCACCTTGAGGAAGTTCATGACCACCTTAGCCTTGTGACATGGGGCATTGTCCTGCATGAATATGGGTGGTCGCTTAGTTGAATTTCTCAGCACAGGCAAGACATGATCTTTTACAAGTTGTTTATAAACTCCTGACTTTACCTTTCTATGTAATCGCACCAAAGAGCCCACACCATCTCCAGATATCATTCCACCAAACCATGACACTTCCTCCACTGAATTTAACACTAGTCTTAAGGCATTTAGGCGACAATTTTTCATCTACTTTTCAACGAACAAACCTTTTCCCATCTGAGCCAAATAACATAAACTTAGATTCATCACTGAAATGCACCGTTTGCCATTTTTCTTCAGACCACAACACATGTTCGGTTGCAAAAGTAAGACGACACTTTTTATTTTTGGAGCTGATCAGTGGCTTCACTGTAGGAGATCTTCCTTTTATGTTATGTTCAACTAAACGATGGGACACAGTTTTTCGAGATAACGTTTTCTTCAGTACAAAGCTCATTTCCAGAGAAACAGCAGCAGCAGCAGCTTTAAATCTGCCCTTTTTAACCAACTTTGCCATAGCACGATCTTCTCTCTTTATCGTCTTTCTTGGCCTACCTGTAGACTTTCTTGCTTCACATGAACCACAATCATCGAATACCTTAAGAATACCGTGAACAACACTTTTTGACTTGTTAACAATCTTTGCAATAGACCCAATACTTAAATTATCCTTCTTTCGATGCTTAATAATCTGCTGACGAATTGGTAACGGAGTAAGTGGCATTATATTAACAAAGTACTCTGCAGATATTCTTACTAATATTTAGTAAACGAACCATCACGTAAACAAATTCAAAACATTCGCCAGTTAAATATACTAAACACGGAGTAAAAGCAACCGTTCTGATCATTTTGGCCGCCATGGGTTTTGCAGTAAACCATTAAATCATCAATACTTTTGTATTGTCCTCTCAAATTACACCAAAATCTCAGACAATAACAATTAATATTGTATTTATTGTGTGTGAAAATTATATAATATAAAACAACTTCAATAAAAACTTATACCTACTTTTCTGGCGAAGACAATGCCGTTCTGAACATTTTGGCCGCAACTGTATATATATATATATATACAGAGACAGAGAGAGAGATGCATAAGAATATAGATAGATCGTTAGTTAGATAGATAGATAGAGAGAGAGAGGGGTGGAGAAATTGAGAGAAGATTGATATATCTTTTTCCCCACTTTTACCTGTTTCAGTCATTGAACTCTGCCCATGCTATATTCATGTGAGTGTGTGTCTGTGTTTGTGTGTGTGTGTGTGTGTGTGTGTGTGTGTGTGTGTGTGTGTGAGTGTGTGTGTATGTGTGTGTGTGTGTGTATGTGTGTGTGTGTGTGTGTGTGTGGTGTGTGTGTGTGTGTGAGTGTTTGTATAAAATAATTGATAGGGAAAACAGAGTGTACTACAAGCCGTCTTTATAGTTTGACGATCGTTTCTGCTAACATCAACACTGCGTCCTAGTGGGTACGGAACGATATAATGGAATCGAATGCACCTCACAGTGCAAGAGAAACATCATCAGGTCACATAATACGTCATATTTTAAAATCTCCTATCGAAACTTCCATTTACACACACAGTGCTGGTTGATATGCAATAACACTATCTCCCTCTCTCTTTTTTTCTCTTTCGCTCTCGCTTTCTCGTTTTCACTCTCTTGCTTTTACCAGTTTCTTTGATAATGATATCGCTGAAAATATTGCGCACTGAGTATATGCATATATGTCTGAATTATATGACGAATATCTATCCAATAATGCATTCATTTTTGAGCACAATATTCTTGAAGAAGTGTATAAATATTTAGGTACTTAATATATGTATATGTTATTGTAAGTGCTTCGTCTTGGAAGTAAAAATCAATTACTCGCACTTTTATCTGGACTGATGACTCAAATTATAAAATTATGCTAATACCTCTGAGACATGTTTGACATAAAACTTCAAATGAGAGTTCAATTTTACGCTGATAAATGTGCATCAGTAACTCGTATGTGCATGTGTATGGGTAGTGTATGTCATTGTAGCTTGTAGACGAGTATATAGATTTGAAGTATACATTCTTTTGTATCCATCCACTTTTATTCTCTTGCCGTGTCAGACCACTGGTTGATGACATTCTGACTCTCATATCTCAGTACCACTATTCCTATTGTATGCTTTTTGTTTAGTTTATAAACGGCTTAGAGGCCTCAGGTGTTATGTACCTCTTCAAATGGCATTTGAATTTATTTCATTTAGTTCCATATAGAATCTGGTGCATTGGAAAGAAAATTAGCGAACCAATACATAAATTTGTATAGGAAACTTTTCAATATTATGTTATTGTCCAAGATAGCGAGCTGGCAGAAGCGTTAGTACGCTGGACAAAATGCCGCTGGGTATTTTGCTCATCTTTACGTTCTGAGTTCAAATTTTGACTATGTTGATTTTGCCATTCAACCTATCGGAGTTCGGTAAAATAAATACTAGTTGAATACTGAGATCGATGTAATGAATTTACTACTTACCCCCAAATTACTAGCCTTGTACCAAAATTTAGAATAACTTTTATGTTATTGCTCTAGGCGGCGAGTGGTTAGAAAAGTTAGCACGGCGGTCAAAATACTTAGCAGTATTTCGTCTGTATTTAGCTTCTGATTTCAACTGCTGCCGATTTCGAGCTCAATAATATAAGTATCAGTTGAGTACGCGCTCCTCCAGAATTGCTGGCCTTGTACCAAAGTTTTAAATCAATATTACGTTATTAATGAGGACCATGTATCTGGCAGCATGCAGTAACACTCATCGCTAAAATTTTGTCGGCTTTCTGTCTAAATTTGTATATGCACTTAAACGAAGATCTTCCAATTAAATTCTACCGCGTCTTACATTCGAAACGACGTGTCCCAACAGTACCGCTCTATAGAATCAATTGTTTTCACTAGAACCGTATAGATTGTGTAATACAGTAAACAAATTTACTTTACCTGATGATCATAATTTAGTGTTGAAAAATACAGATGGCTTATAATTTGTGTTTCACACACATGTAAAGTAAATTCCATTTCCGTCTTTCTAAATTTTTTCCCCAATAGTTCCTTCATTTTCTTAGTCATATGAACATGAATGCACGTGTCATATCTCATTAGAATATTCCAGTATCACACCTATTCTAATACTGAAAATTGCAAAAACTCCTACTCATGAGTATCGATGTTGTAATGTGCTTCAAAGCTGATAGCGAAATATTTGAAAATTTCCATTACAGAATTTAATTAACCATTTATACTGAGGTGTTTCGTTTAGGCTTTTAGCAGCATCGGGGAGGGTGATTGCTATTTATTCTAAAGAAGTATCATCTTCATGGTCGTTCCACTTACAACATACAATAACCAAGTTTTCTGAAAAAGAAATCATTCTGCCTTTAAAAATGAATGGATGCTTATACATATCCTATAAGGATACTTAAAGGAAAAAAAATGTTATGACCTGATTGCCTTTGATTTAATAGATGTTGAATATAGGCTGACCTCGGAATAAACTAAACTGTAGTGACTTGTAATCCAGTTGTCATGCTTAGATAACTTATTTCATTGATCAAATTACAGAATATCCTCATAATGTACAACTAAGCTATGTTAACATTTTCAGGTTTGACTTTATTACACACTCTACTTTAACGAAGTGACATAATGCTAATTTTAACTGAAATTGTATTGGTTAACACTTACTAATTAATTTTTCTCTCGGATATCAATCAGGTTATCCATGATAAATTCATTCCACGAGTTTTCATGTAAGGAAAAGAAAGCTTCAGCATTATCATTCCGCTATGAAGTAGCACATATATCTACTTTCAAGATTCTTTAGACTAATTACCTTCAAGAAATCTTAAAAATTTTGTTGCATGTTAATTGTTGGTCGGGAATTCATCACAATCTATAATTGAGTTAGAAACCTCGTCAAGGTTTTAGATAGTAGGTAATGTTATAAAAATACTTGCTCCTGGTATAAAAATTCATGTAAACAATGCAAGGCTTTTATCCAATTATATTTGTAATGAGAGGGTTATTTCTTTCGTACAATAACGGTATGCGGTTTCTACCCAAACTGACTGAATTCCAAAGCGGTATACATACCGGATAAATATATATATATATATATATATATATATATATATATATATATATATATATATATACACTCAATTGCTGTTTTTTCTTAGGATGTAAACAATTACTTTGTTTCAAGTATAAAAATAATTGCCATCCTAAATTTACTCACCAATTTACTCATTATATGAGACTATGTATAGTTTTTGTTAAAAGTCCAATGCACCGATTTACCACTAAATCTGCTTTAAAATTAAGCGTCGGATTATACAATATAAGTTATCCTATTATAACTTTTAGTTCAGTATTTAACTAATTATTAATTTCTGTTTTCTCAAAACAGAGTTACGGTTTTTATAGATGTGTGTCCGTGTGTAGCTACATGTATGAGCATCTCTGCTAGTGCAGTGAGTTTACATATGAAGCCATGGAATGTTTTCTATCTATTTATCTATGTATCTAGCTAGCTAACTATCTATTTATGCAGTAATCTCACTCTCTCCACACATACACGCGCACGCACACACACACTTACACATATTCACACGCACACCCACACACATGAATGTGTATCAAAGGAATACTTTTGAATATCTACTATATAACAAGATTTAATTAATAAGTGTACTATTTTATTATATTTCTGAGATTCACTTTATATATTACTCTCACTCTTCCGTCTCTTACATGGTTGTAGTGAAGGCGCATGGCTCAGTGGTTAGAGCGGCGAGCTTACGATCGTGAAGTTGCGAGCTCGAATCCCGAACCGGGCTGTGTGTTGTGTTCTTGAGCAAGACACTTTATTTCACGTTGCTCCAGTTCACTCAGCTGTAGAAATGAGTTGCGATGTCACAGGTGCCAAGCTGTATCGGCCCCTTTGCCTTTCCCTTGGATAACACTGGTGGCGTGGCGAAGGGAGGCCGGTATGCATGGGCGACTGCTGGTTTTCCATAAACAATCTTGCCCAGACTTGTACCTGGGAGGGTAACTTACTAGGTGCAATCCCATGGTCAGTCATGACCGAAGGGGGTCCCCCCAACATGGTTGTATGAATTTACAGTAAATCCGAAAGCAACTGGGCAGCTTTAAAACTCATTCATTTTTACAATTTGCTAGTACCAGTAATTATTACATTGTGAATGATAAATATCTTCCCTGGATGTGTCTTAGCTTTAAATAGAGAGCAACGAAATTAAATACTAGAATGCATGTTGCCCTATGATCGACTTTGCTGCCTCACTGCCTCAATTTACGTTTTCTATAGATGTCTATTCAATAGGCACAAAGGCATTTGTAAATAGGTTTGACGTATAATCATATTTATGTCTGCCAGTAAAATATTGTTAAATTCTATTTTCCAAATTGGGAGAAATTAAATATAAATTTGTCTAAGGTAGGAGTTGAACACCGTAGAGCATATAGAAAACTTGACAGATGCATTTCTCTTCATATATGTACCAATTAGCTACTTTTCGTATTTTCATACGTGGTTGTGCATAAAAACTTTATTCCATAAACCCTTTTGACCCATAACATGTTCCAAATATCAATACGTCTTATAAATATTATTCCTTTCAGAAATGTTAGAATGGGGGTTATCACCTTTGACGCTAAGAGCAGTAAAACGTGATTAATATATCGCTATGTCTAATATGCAAGATAAAATGTAAATGACATTGTATTTCTGGTTATTCTTCTTTGTAAAATGGGTTGAGTATCAAAATATCATCGAACGCTGATGTTCGTGATAGACAAATCGAAATCCGAAATATTTCAATGCTGTTGTGACGTCAGATAATTATTCATTTACTTCCTATGGTTTCGATTTCTCTTCGTAGATGATGTATGCCAAATTTATTTGAGATGTATGTGAACACGAAGAAATGTAATTAGTGTGAATCTTAAAATAAATATATTTAGCAAGATCCAAAAACGAGTATCAATCATATTGTTAATCTTAAACAGATTATAGTTTGTCTATAATCTGTTGAAGTAACGTAAAATGAAATAAATAAATATTTGCAATTCAAGTATTATCAGGATTACAGAAGTTTAGCTGAGCATAATTCCATTCCAATCGATTTTCCACAATTTGGAAATGACACGTAAGAAATAGTGAAGAATTTATTCGTCAGCCATACTTATTGTCCAAAGACAGTTAAAAACCGGGACTGTAAAATTTAATGAAGATCTTAATGCCGTATTAAGATCTTAAATTATTATCAATCAAGCAGTCATATATTTGTACGCTAATTAATTATATAAGTCTGTTGTCTTGGCTACTACATTCGTCATTCGATAAAATATGTTTAATTATAACTTTCATGAAGGTGTACTAATATACTATAGAACATACTATAGCGGCATTAATTTTAAGAATGGGAATCTCATAAATGTTTTCTAGCTTTTGTTAAGATAGGATCAGGCAGGTTCCCGAAATATATATTCCTTGAAATGTATAAATATTGAATTTCATCAGAAAATACATAAATTCCGGCAAAATGTACCATATTGTTAAAGGAGCTGTTTGTACTCGAATGAACAATATAAGCTCAATGTTTGAAATAGAGACGGAAACGTGTAAGCGTACTATTTGGAATATTGAATTTTTCTAGTATATAGATACACATTGATTTTAAAATATGAGAATCCTACAAGAAAATAAAATGGATGCGTATCCTATATATATTATTATAAGAGAAACACAAGCTTGTTCGAATGCATTCTCTATCAATAACTAAGTAATTCAATGAAATACAATATTAATATAATGTAAATATATACATATATGTGTGTGTGTGTGTGTGTGGTGTGTAGAAGTTAATGAAAGTGTCTGGGAAACAAATCTGTCTCCTTTTGTAATTACTACTATCTATGGATGACCAAGATTATTCATATTGAGGAAGAGTCCGGTTTCGTTTTATATACTATTTCATAATAATGCATTGGAATGTCAGTTGTGTGAGGTTTCGTTAGTGACCTTCTCACTATATTTTTCAGAGAGAGTGTCATTATTTTTGTTTTTTATTACTATGATGATATTTACAGCCCCAAAATACTTCCGTTCTGACTACTTTCCTTGTTTTTTTTTTTACAAATCACTAACTAAATTATCTAAAGTTTTCTTTCTGAGTTTATGATTCTGCAGTCGATTTGATGAAGTTTAGCTAACATTTCGCGTAAGGCACTGATCATATAGTCGCTGTATTCGTTAGCAAATATCAAGTAATGCTTTTATCTTTTTCATACATTCTCATCATTAACAAAATGTTAAAGTATGAGTCATTGGATCAAGAGTAATCATTAGATTTGTAATAAGGAAGAATATACACAGACACTTTCATTTCTATTTGTTAGGGACTAGGAAAATATGCGTCAAGAACGTCAACATTTCATATAAAAGCTACTGCACCGCTTCGAAATCCTCATGCCGCGTGTTTTCATTGCATAGCATGTTAAGATTCGTGCTCGTCATGATGCAAATCCCAACAGAATACTACATATGCTAACAATAAGAGTAGTAGTTTTAGTATTAGTATTAGTAGTAGTAGTAGTAGTAGTAGTAGTAACAGCAGCAGCAGTGGTGGTGTAGGTAGTGGTAGTAGTAGTAGTAGTGATGTTGGCGGTGGTAATTGTGGTGGTGGTGGTGGTGGTAGTAGTAGTAGTAAAAGTAGTAGTAGTAGAAGTAGTAGTATTAGAAGTAGTAATAGTAGAAGTAGTAGTAGTAGTAGTAGTATAGTAGTAGTAGTAGTAGTAGTAGTAGTAGTAGTAGTAGTAGTAGTAGTAGTAGTAGTATATTCTGAGGCCAGCAACCTATTCAAACAGACTTATCACTAGAAATGCACCAAGTGCGTTCCAAATGTCTTGTTAAAAGCATCACATGATTCCTGGAAGGATAAGATACGACTTGAGCGAAATTTGGCTGCTACTTCTGTCAGATAGAATGACCACTTAGAAAGGCAAATCTCGATGAGTTGTTTATTTTATCGAGGCCCTGTTTAAAAGGGCAGAGTGTTACATCAGAAAAAAAAAGTAAAATGTGGTGAGGGGGTGAATATGACAATTATTTAGTAGTTGGTTTTTCTAAGCTGGTTACCTACTTCAAATATGTTGGAGTTTAGCGACTTGAATTACGAGTAACTTAATTTTAGATTATATATGAATATATATGCATATATGTATATATATATATATATAATATATATATATATATATATATAATATATATATATATATATATATATATATTATATATATATATATATATATATATATACATATATGCATATATACCTCCCAACCCGGCTCGTTCCCCTGCTCCCGCCCACGTTGCCGCACTTGCCCTTACCTCTCCAACACCACCCGCCTCACTAGCACCCACCATCGACCCTATCCCATCATCCACTCCTTCACCTGCACCTCCAGCAATATTATCTATTGCATCTCTTGCTCTCTCTGCAATTCCTTGTACATCGGACAAACGGGACGCCGCTTGGCTGACCGGTTCGCGGAACACCTTCGTGACATCCACCTTGCGAACGACACACCGGTCTCACGCCATTTCCGCTCCACCTGTCACTCCTTGCAACACCTATCTGTGTTCGGTTTGTCCTTACACAGAGGCCATCCGGATCCCCGTTTGCGCCGTGAACAGGAATTAATCTTCTCTCTTCGCTCTTATACGCCATTTTGGTCTCAACTCTCCCCCCCTCCTCAACTAACCTCACCCTCCCTCCTCACCTATCCTTTCTCCCCCCGACCCCTACTTCTTCAGTCCTTCATCCTTTCACCCCTACTCCCCTTCCTTTCTTCCCTCTTTCTCCCTCCCTCTTCCCCTTCCCTCTGCTCCCTCACTCCCTCTCTCCCCCTCTCTCTCCCCCTCTTTCCTCCTTCATCCCCCTCATCCCCTTCCTTCTACCCATCCTCTCCTCTCCCCCTTCTCCTCCCCCTCTTCTTCTCCTCCCCTTCTCTCCCCCTCTTCTCCCCCTCCCCCTCTTCTCCCCGTCCCCCTCTTCTCCTCACTACACCACACGACTTTACACATCACATCACATATGATGTGCCATACTAATACACACACCAACTAATACTTACTATACGTACTAATACATACTAGTACATACTAATAATTACACCAACCCTATACATACACACGTCCAGACCCCGCATACGCACTTATACTCTCTCACACACACACACACACCTATACATACCAATACGTACTAATACATACTAATACATACTAATACATACTAATACATACACCAACCCCATACATACGCACGTCCAGACCAATCTTACGCACTAATACTCTCTCATACACACACACCACACACACACACACCCTTATACATACTAATACATACACCAACCCTATACATACACACATCCAGACCCCTCCACGCACTTTTAGCTGGTCCCTCAACCCTTTTATCAACCCTATTATCTCCCCTTATTTCGCTCTCGCGTCTCATGTTTGATCTTTGACCTCTGGCCGAAATCAGATCGCCATGTTGATTCGTTAGCTACTGCACGCATTTTTTTTCTCTCCTTCTTTCTGTGTTTTTCTCTCTTTGTGTATCTTTCTGTTGAAGAGCGTAGGCTCGAAACGTTAAAGACTTGTTTTATTTATATTTCCTGAGCGCCATACTAATACAATTGTTCGTTTGTTTTCCACCTGCCTTCGTCTTTTGTTTATTTTCATAAAGCTTCCCGTTATATATATATATATATATATATTTATTTTATAGAAGGACCTTCTACAGGACTAGAACTGTTTCATTCAAAATAAATCATCAGGCAGCATGAGCTTCCTGATGATTTCTTTTGAATGAAACAGTTCTAGTCCTGCAGAAGCTCCTTCTATAAAAGAAATTAATTTACTCTGCTATGTATTGAATACCTTATTTACTGTGGTTAACCCCGACTTAACCCGGGATCTACATATATATATATATATATATACATATATATATACATACAGACATACATATATATATATATATCGTTATATAATTAGGCTCAGTAAAAAAAATTACTTTACCACACACCGAACTTTTAGAAATAGCTGCCAATATATATTATTGACTATATATATATATATATATATATAATATATATATATATATATATATATATATATATATATATATATCGGTAGCCACTACACACATTTTTGTCTCTTCTTGTTTCTCTTTTTGTTCCTTTCTGTGAAAGGGCGTAGGCTTGAAACGTAAAACAATTTTTCAAATTCCCGAGCGTTATACTAATATATATGTATCTAAATGCACACACACACACATAAGCACACATTTACAAACACATGTTCATATTTGCAGGTAGGTGAAGAGGTAGGAAACAAAGAAACTACCGCACAACACACATAGTTTGAATTTTATTAATTAATTATGTAGAAAGTGGTACAATCACAAATCAAGAACCGGGAAGCACTGCAAAGAAAACAAAAACAAAACAAACATGAATTTGTGTTTCACTTCCCCCACTTGAGGCATCGATAAAGAGTCACGCTAACTGATCTTTTGAATAAATGAGATTATTTGGTTGGTTTCCACGTCACGTAAGAAGAACATTCGCAGTTTCCCTGCATTACGTCAAATAATGTTATTAGAAATACTATTCTTAAATTGACAGCATCTTGCTTTCTGAAAAGTAGCAAGGAAAGTGTAATTTCTTTTTAAAACGAATTCTTCTTTATTTACAATTACAATTCATCCTGGTCCACATAATTCCACTGATATAGCATGATGTTGCCCCTTTGGGACCATTGGCCAGAGTTTGAGTTAGGTGTAAACAATATATACATATACATACATAAATATACATATATATACATATATATATATATGTGTGTGTGTGTGTGTATATATATATATATATATATATATATATATATATACACATATGTAAGTTCGTGCCGATTTATAGTAGCTTACCTTTCGACTTATTTTCGAACGTGGTTGTGTCCATAAAATAGAATTTGACTACAACTCCATTTAGAGCACAGTTTAAGCTATTTTTCGCGGAAGAAGGTTTACGTTCCTATAACCTGTGTTAATTCTGTAATCCTTTAAATCGGAAGATAAGAAAGTTCATTTTCGGCACTTGATGCTTTGGGAACCAGACAGAAATTGCTGCAGCTCGGCTGGGATGTGTTACCCCACTTTCCATATTATCCAGATATTCTTCCTTCGGATTTCCACTTATTCAGGTGCCTGCAGAATAGTCTTAATTGTAAAAAATTTCAAATCTTTGGATGACATAAAAAAGATACCTTGATGAATTTTTTGCCATGAAGTGTGTGTGTGATAAGAAGCTCACTTTCCAAATACATGATTCTGGGTTCAGTTTTCTGTTACAGCCTCGGGCCCGCCCAATGCCTTATGAGTAGAATTGGCAGACGGAAAATAAAAGAAGCCTGCTCTGACCGTCACCTCTCATCCCGTTCCCACTTCCCCTATGTTCCACCCCTCATTCACTCTGCACCTACTGCCACACCTATCTCTCACCCCCTGCGTACTCTTTATCATGACTGTGAATCACTTCTATTCTCTTTTCTGTTTGACTCGCTGTTTTCAGTGTTACCATTCGAAACACACGTAATCAATAAACTGTGTCTTACTGTTTAAGTGAATGCTCGTTTGTGTGTGTGTGTGTACGCCTGTTTATATATGTGTGTACATTGTTTTATGGCTGCTGTGCTTAAATAATACATGTACCTGATGAACAAACACTTGCCGGAAAGTGTTGAAAATATCACTTATCAGTATGTGATATTGAGTAACTAAAGATGGTAGCACAAGTGTGTGATCCCAGTAACAAGGTCCATCTTAAATACGATTCAATTTGTGCGTTGATAATGTAGCTTTATGTTATGCAGCATAATGCAAAGGTGTTATAAATGAATCTGCACTTCTGCATGTATTCAATCACTGAAAACAATTTACAGTCAAATGCGCAAGTGTTTGAGCATAGAATGAATACAATATGACGATTCAGCGCCAGAACCCAGCGGATTTTATTCACTTTTATTCGCTAGAAGTAATGACTTGCATTCGATTTAACTGTGAAATCTCGTTGTTGCTTTGTTGGCTCTCCTATAGTTAATCATGTTTTCTTGGAAGAGTTCCTAATATGAATATATTAAAAGATTATGATATCACACTTCTTATAGACAAAATGGGTTTGACTTTGCCTTACTTAAAATATATTAAACCATCTTCATTTTTTATAAAATAGACATTTGTATAATAACATTACGGTTAAATAAATATAAGCCATACCAAAATTAATCGATCGCCATCAGGAGTTTTCAGTTTATATGTCATCAAGTTCAAGTTAGCCTTTCATCCTTTAGTTAGCGAAATAAATTCTGAGCACTAGCGCAGGTGTAATAGACAAGTCTTGTCTCTTTATCAGAAGGGAAAATAAACATTTGACTTCTGACGCGAATCCTAAGAAAGGCCTAAAAATTTAATTTCTAAAATGTAAAATACACAGTGACAAACCAATATGCACGCTGACATGAATGCATATTTAAACACTCATACAAACAGTAATACACACAAGCCGACCCAACAGACATGCATCACACATACATACATGTATATCATTGTGCAATATATGTAAATATATTTTACATGGTACAAACATGACTTGATATGGGAGTCAATCTGTTCTTTGCTAACTCAGAGTTTTGTCTAAAGTGAAGCTATTTTCGGCTGCCAATAGCATTTATTTTAAAGATGCAGTAAAACGGTTATAATTTTCTGAAATAACGTTCTGAATATGTTGTAGTGTTTTTAATGCATTTAGAGATCATTTGATTAGGTTTATAGAGCTTTTATAATGAAGATCATATCTGTAAAGAAATATCCTTTTTTTCTCAAAATTCAAAAATACTGTAAATCTTACTCATTCTGTTCGCACTGCGAGAGAGAGAGAGAGAGAGAAAGAGAGAAAGAGAGAGGGAGAGAGAAGAGAGAGAGAGAAAGAGAGGTAGAGAGAAAGAGAGAGAGAGAGAGTTGCATAGGTGTGGCTCTGTGGTATGAACTTTGCTTCACAACCACTTGATCCTGTGTTATTATGGGACAGTGTTTTTCCTTGCACTATAGTATCGCGCCAACTAAAGCTTTGTGAGTGGATTTGGTAGACAGAAACTGTCTACCACTTATATATATATATATATATATATATATATACTCCTGTAAGACAAACGGGGCTTGGTTTTTCACAGCGGGGGTTTCCTTGACAAGGCAGGCTCAGATGAACACACAACACATAAAACATAATATATAATATTTTTTTCTTTCTGCCCCCAACGGTTATCACGGCAGTAGCCACTGACAGCGAACGATCAAACGCCACACGTACACAAAAAATGTTTTCTACCCCTACTACGCCACCACACACACATATATAGAACAGTATACACACACACACGTCCTAAGTAGATTTTTTCTCGCCCCTTATAAAACATCCAATATTCCTTAAATAGTCAGAACTTTATTCTGGTCACTAAGAACATCTATACACCCTCACCCACATGATTGACCGATGCCTGACCTGTAGAATTCTTCAGCCACCGGTTCTCAGCATACTGATAACAGTTTCGCCATGGGCTTTAGGAGCATAGTTCGATTTGGTTTTTGCTCCGCCTCTGTTCTGTTTTTGTTTCTCTAACGGATTTCCTCTTTTCTTCCTGAGAGAAAGACACAATATGGTCCCATTATTCAATCGGATTTTGGTAATTTGTGCCTTTCGAAACACGTGTAGAATGAAATAAAACGATTTCTGTTCAATCTGCGTTCAGCTCCATTTCTTCAATTCACCATAATGTTTTAATTTCAATTATCCGCACCACGCGGTTGCAACGCCAGATGGTTGTACCTCCAACCGTGCTGTTTACTGCTGTGATTTTTGCTACTAAGGTATCGGTTAACTTTTGATTAATCTACAACAAGATTATTCATCTTTCTATTTCACATAATATATATATATATATATATGTGTGTGTGTGTGTAAGTGGTGTTTTTGTCTCTGTGTTTCCTTACACGTATTGTAGCAGTTCGGGGACAGAATTCGATAGAATAAGCACCAGGCTTGAAAAGCCATAAGTATTAGTGATGATTCGTTTGATAAAATACTCTTCATAGTGGTGCCCAGTTATGGCCATAGTCTAATGACTGAAACAAGTAACAGATTAATGATATATATACATGCATACTTGTGTTCATCGCAACTCTGTGAGGTCAAAACTGAAAAAATATACTTACTAACTGGTTATTGGATATTAGTTTACATGTAAAAAAGGCGGCGAGCTGGCAGAATCGTTAGCACGCCGGGCAAAATGCTTAGTAGTATTTCGTCTGCCGCTACGTTCTCAGTTCAAATTCAGCCGAGGTCGACTTTACCTTTCATCCTTTCGGGGTCGATAAATTAAGTGCCAGTTACGCACTGGGGTCGATGTAATCGACTTAATCCGTTTGTCGGTCCTTGTTTGTCCTCACTGTGTTTAGCCCCTTGTGTGTAGTAAAGAAATAGGTATTTCACCCTTTGCTATGTTCAGAGTCCAAATTCCGCCGAGGTCGACATTGCTTTTCATTCTTTCTGGTTCGATAAATTAAGAACCATCGAAACACTGGGGTCGATGTAATTGACTAGTCTCGTTCCACCAAATTTCAGGCATTGGGCCTATTGTAGAAAAGACTATTTTACATGTAAATAAAACAAAAAACAAAATCTCTGAATAACGAGACACATCGCATAAGGCAAAAAGAAAAACAACGTCAGGACAAGGTCTCTTTCTCCAAGGACTTTATTTCTACATATATACATGCATATATCTGTGCTTGTGTGTGTGTGTCTGTGGTGTCTGTGTGTGTGTGTGTGTGTGTGTGTGTGTGTGTGTGTGTCTGCATGTGTGTATGTATGACTACTTAAATATGCGAGCATATATATTATTTTGCTTCAACGTTAAAATATTTTTCAAGGAATTATTACATGCTTTATATCGAATATAAATATTTACATTTAGTTGCACCATGTTTTCTTTCGCTTTAACATCACGCAGGGACATAGAGAGAAAGACATTCAATAACATAGCATTCCAAGAATGTTCTGAAAGTATGACAATATAAAACGAATATTTATTTTCCACATGAAGAAGTTGGATGCAAACAATCCATGCAACATATATACACTAACAGCTATTCCTAATGTATATGTTGCATTGAACTAAAAGAAAAAAAATCATGAAACGTGATGTAATTGCCCACATACATACATATAAATATGTATAAATATATATATATATATTTATACAAATATATATATATTTATATATATTTATTTTACAATATTATATATATTATATATATATATATATATTATATATATATATATAATATATATATATATATGTGTAAAATATATGTATATATATCTATAATATCTATGCATATATACAAAATACTAACATACCTACATAGATACACACATTTACACACACATAACAAATGTAAATATACATGCTCTTCTATCAGTTTATCTCTCTCTATCCATCTATCTGGATATGTGTATGCACTCACACACACACACACACATATATATACACATATTCACATACATACATACATACACATACATACATACATACATACATACATACATACATACATACATACATACATCTTGCACATGAAGAAAAAAATAATATATTCTATGTAATGTTTGAACGTTCGACCTTTCCGATGACATACCAATATTTCATATAAGAAAACAAAATCTGTGCCACATCACATTTGTTGAAAACTGCCATATTTTGCATTTCGATTCGTTTGTGTTTCTCCTTTTATTTTCATATTTTGTAGTCATGATTATCCTTCTGCATTATCCCTTCTTTCAGTCACTCAGTCTCATGTTTTGTTTTGTTTGATATTTTTCTGATGGTATGTCATTTTATTTCAGTGTACAACATCATATAATTACTTTATCCTTTAACCTAGATTAATAAATCATTATTCTGCTATAATGGGATACTCTTTCAGTTCTGTCTTTTTCTTTCTGTTCTTTTTTTCTTTTGGTTTGGCTTAGTTCGTTCCTTTCTCTCTTATCTGCTCTGCATTCATTATTTTTTTCTCATACTCATACTAGTAATTTACATATTTTCATTCTCCACCATCGTCTCCTGCTCTCAAATTTTTTCTTCTGGCTGTCACTGGTTTTCTTCTTCTTCTTCTTCTTCTTCTTCTTCTTCTTCTTCTTCTTCTTCTTCTTCTTCTTCTTCTTCTTCTTCTTCTTCTTCTTCTTCTTCTTCTTCTTCTTCTTCTTCTTCTTCTTCTTCTTCTTCCTCTTCTTCTTCTTCTTCTTCTCAAGCATATAATATAAACTTTATAGCAACAGTTCCAAATTTTGCCGCAAGGCCAGCAAATTTAACGGATGATATTAAAGTCGATTGTATCGCCCCACGGAAAGATAAAAGGCCACGTGGGCCTTAGATGAATTTGATCTCAAAGATTGTAGTAATATAATAATAAGGATATTTATTATTATTTAACCGGAATAAGCTATAAAGTAACTTAAGGGCCTGTAGTTTCGTGCATTGGCATTTATCCAACATGATATTTAGATTTATCAAAATATATTAACAAACATCATAAAGTTCCAAATTTCGGTACAAGGCCAGCAAATTTAACGGATGATATTAAAGTCGATTGTATCGCCCCACGGAAAGATAAAAGGCCACGTGGGCCTTAGATGAATTTGATCTCAAAGATTGTAGTAATATAATAATAAGGATATTTATTATTATTTAACCGGAATAAGCTATAAAGTAACTTAAGGGCCTGTAGTTTCGTGCATTGGCATTTATCCAACATGATATTTAGATTTATCAAAATATATTAACAAACATCATAATAGTTCCAAATTTCGGTACAAGGCCAGCAAATTTAGGGGAAGAGGTAAGTCGATTACATCGATTTAGTAATCGACTGGTATTTATTTTGTTGACCACGAAAAGATCAATGGTAAAATCGACCACAATGGAATTTGAAATTAGAACGTAAAATCCAAAGAAATACTGCTGTTTGTCGGCATAAACAGTTTTGATAATAAGAAATCAGCAATATTGTTTTCAGATTCGGTCACAATGCCAGGAATTGTGTGGAAGACTCTAGTAATGAATTGGTACTTATATTATCGACCCCGAAAGGATGCCACTAAGCATTTCGCCTGGCTTGCTACCGATTCTCTCAACTCGCCAACTTAAACAAGCCTAATTACAAGAATACTAATGATATTGACTTCAAATTTTGGCACAAGGCCACCAATTCTGTAGTGGTACTTTTTTTTATCAACCTCAGTGGAATTTGAACTCAGAACGTAAAGATGAGTGAATTGCTGCTAGGCATTTCGCCCGGCGTGCTGACAATTTTGCTAGCGCATTACTTTAAGAATACTAATATTTGTGTCAAGAAAGTGCTTGCGGAATTTTAAATTTTGGTTTTAAATGATGTATTTTCAAATTAATTTTCGTATTTCGCTTTATCTAATCGTGTTACTCATTTTCTTTTTGAATAACTAGGCCATTTTTTTCCCGGAACGTTAGATACAACATGGACTAAAAGCAAATTCGCACAAGCTAGGTCGAAAAGCTGTTGAAACAGATCGCGATATCAACGATGCGTTTGACCCAGGAACCACTAAAGAACGTACAGGAAAATGGTGGTTCAAGAAACTTCTTAGCGGTGACGAGAGTCTTGAAGATGATAACCGTAGTAGTCGGATGTTGAAAACGATCAACCAAGGGCCTTAATCGAAGCCAATCCACGCACAACTGGTCGAGAGCTTGCTCCTGAATTAGACGTAACATATACAACAATTCCCAAGCATTTGAAAGAGATTGAGAAACAAAAATACTTGAGAAATAGGTGCCGCACGAATTGAATGACAACTAAAAATTATGCCGTTTTGAAGTGTCGTCTTCCCTTTTTTTACGCCACAAGAACGACCCATTTGTTGACCGGATTGTTACTTGCGATGAAAAGTAGATTCTTTACGACAACCGGCGACGCTCAGCTCAGTAGCTGGACGCCGACTAAGCTCCACGGCTTTTCCCGAAGCCAAAGTTGCACCAAAAGAAGGTCATGGTGATTGTTTGGTGGTTTGCGACCGGTCTTATCCATCACAGCTTTTTGGATCCAGGCGAAACCATTACGGCGGAGAAGTACTGTCAGCAAATGGATGAAATGCATAAGAAACTCCGACATTGGTGAATAAAAAAGGACCAATTCTTCTCTATGACAACGCTCGGCAGCACGTCGCACAACTCACCCTGCAGAAGTTGAACGAAATAGGCTCCGAAACTCTGCCTCATCCACCATACTCACCAATCCTCTCACCTACCTACTACCACTATTTCAAGCATCTCGACAACTTCAACGACTTCATCGCCAGCAGAACGCTGGATTTTTACGCTACTGGCATATATAAACTTGTTTCGCGTTGACAAAAGTGTGTTGATTCTGATGGTGTTTATTTCGATAAAAAAAGTTTTGTTTGAGCCGAGATATATGCATCTGAATTTAAAGGTTAAACACCGCAAGAACTTTATTGACAACCTAATAATATACCTTTCTACTATAGGCACAAGGCCTGAAATTTCTGGGGAGGGGCTAGTCGATTATGTTGAGCCCTAGTCATAATTGATACTAATTTCATCGACCCCGAAAGGATGAAAGACAAAATCGACCTCGGCGGCATTTGAACTCAGAACGTAAATACAGACGAAATGCCGCTAAGCATTTTTCGTGCTAACGATTCTACCAGCACGCCGCTTCAAGAATACTAATTATATTAGCAAAATTGTATACCTGCATTGCTATAGATCTACTGTTAATATGCTGTTCTCTATTATCCCCTAGGTGATGATGATGAGAAAATGTCATAATTGTAATTTCTATACTGTCGTGTTAATTTTTTCGTTGTTTATAATTATATTCTTTTTTCTTTTTGCAGTTATTCTTACCGTTGCTGTAGATGTTACAACTGCTGGTGTGTTGCTGTGAGTATTTTCATTCATATACGACTCTAATGTTTAGTGGCTTCTTCTGCTTTTAATATTGTTTTAATTTTAATTGTATTTATTCATAGTCTCTCTCCTATTTATTCGTCTACGACGTTGTTTAGGTTTCCTATTATTCTTGGAGTCAGTGTCGTTATTTTTTTTCTGTACCGGTTGTTGTTTTGCGGTTACATTTATGACTTTATTTCTTTTTTTTTTCTCCCGTTCTCTATTTCCTATGCTGTTCTTAATTTCGTAGTAGATATGTAGCACACATTTCATTATTTTCGTGTTGGTTGTTGATGTTAATGACGTCGGTTCGTGTGTTAATGATGATGATTACTTTTGGTATTGATGTTTCTGCAATCGTTGATAGCAAATAGCAATTATTTATGAATTGCCAATTGGCAAATGGCAAGCGATGAAACATTTCGAAATTAGCAGGTTTTACACATCTGTCATAGTTTTCAACTAACATAAATGACTTACTAAATAAGTAAAACAGAAATAAAGAAATAAATGTCTAGATATCTAAATAAATAGACGATGAAAACACAAAACAAAATGGTGGATATCTGAAAGTATTACCATGGGAATTTTCAACGCGAAACACATCGCTTTGTCGGACAACACGCTCGATAACAGTTAATGATAAATTTACTTGAGCGGAATGTCAGCCACGCTATACAGTCATTCTTTATGTAAATCATCTGTGAACGTTATCATTATAATGGATAGCAGCGAAAAGTGATACTCTTTCTCAATATCTCAACTATAGTATCAAATACGGTGTTGATGCATCTCCTTAATTTACCGGTCGATGACTGGCATGTTATTTGTTGGTGTTTATAAGTCTAAGAAAAACATGTGTATAGAGATATTCATTTCCTTATACAAACATGCTTACACAGAAAGGTATAAATACTGCCAAATAAAGTATATTGCATAATAAACAGGTAAACAACGATATATACTGGCAAATACATATGTATATGGATGCATAGATATACATGTTACATGTGTATATATATGTTATAAGTGGGTGTGTATATACCTCACTCACCTTATCTCTCTCTTTCTCTATATATACAGAGAGAAATAGAGAGAGAAAAAGAGACAGAAACAGAGAGAGAGATATATATAAATAGATAGGTTATGAAGGTGATTCTGTAAGAGAATCCTTACTTGGAGTTTCGAGTGCCCGATCCTCAGGCAACTCAGTATATGCATAAGCATTGATTCATGTCCCATGCCTATCATTTCAAAGGAAAATATGACCGTGACGAAACAGAAAAAAGAAGGGGGAAAGCGGAGAATAGTGATAGAAATGATTGTGATATATATATATATATATATATATATATACGTATGTATATATATTATATATAAATGTATATATATATATATATATAATATATATATATTAATATATATATATATATAATATATATATTATATATATATATATAATTTATATATATATATTATATATATATATAGATATATATATATATATCTATATATATATATATATACATATATATATATATATATATATATCTATATATATGTATATATATAATGTATATACTTTTTTTAAAGCAGCAGAAAATTCAACAAAACCTGTTACTCTGAGTCTCGCGTTGCCGTTCATCGGACACATTT
>NC_042997.1:5555063-5565063 GCF_006345805.1 Octopus sinensis | reverse complement strand
GAGAGTTAAAGAGAGCAAGAGGGCAACGATGGAGACCGGGAAAGAGAGAGAGAAAGAGAGAGAAATAGAGAGAGAGGGAGAAAGAGAGAGAGAGAAAGAGAGAGAGAGAGGGAAAGAGAAAGAGAGAGAGAGAAAGTATATGGTAACCGAAGAGAAAGAGAGAATGAATGAATGTATGCGAAAAACGAATGTTAGGTGTACTTTAAATGTGAGACCATATCTGCATGAGAGAATTTTACATATAACCTGGGCACTTAATTCTAGGTGTAATATAGCCGTAAAATTCCACGTTCGGCTTTTATAGTAGTCTAGATGCTTAAATGAACATTTTACGTTGGTCTACAATCCTAATTATATCCTTTATATGCACATCAATATTCAATTACAAGACTTTTATATTGAGGAGCGTATAAGATGAAGGGTATTGCATATTGACACATGATTATACGTCTATGCAGTCTCTCTCCTTCTCTCTCTCACCTTCTCCCATTATGAATATATGTATATATGAATATATGTATAGATGCACATGTGCATGTATGTGCATATTTATATATGTATATGTGTGCGTATATATGTATATGTGTATATATATACATATATATGCATATATGTGTGTATGTATGTGTGTATGTATGACTGTTTGTGTGTGAGTGTGTGTGTTTAAAGCTCCGCTTTATAAGAGTAACAAAGACCATTTCACGTCCAACACTTCTATATTCAACCGCAGGTTTGCTAATTCTACACCATGGATTTACACCCTAAGCCATTGAACAAGTAGTGTGTTGCACAACATGCTTATATGTGGTAAGATCAAATGCGGGATAGTTCTCCCATTTTGTCGTCACACGTAATTCTGCAAGCTTTATTTAATTTAATTATCGAGAATAGTCAAAAACGTGGGCTTGTAAAATATTGCACTAGATAGGTATATCAAACCTGAACAAAAATGATGTACGGACAGAATAATATTCCAGTGAGCAATAAGTTTCCTTCGAAGTTAAGATGCCAAGTATCTTAGGCACGCGTCTCCCACTGTATATTTCAGCTAGATAGAAAGCTTGTGAGTGAATTTAGATATACGAGAATATTGTGGAAGTTATCACTTTCAAAGTGGAAGTGTTATCATAAAGTATTTCACACAGATACTTCATGCAGATTTTATTATAGTAACATATGTTCAGCGAGATCTTATTCTCCCACCTACATAATTCAATGAGCAGGCAGGACAGTCAATTGGATTATTCATCGTTGAGACTGAAAAATGGACGATATACGTACTTATTTAAAATTTTGTATCCTGAAATTACGTGCCTCCTCGCACTTATTAAAACGACACTGAACTTATACTATTAACGAATACCTCAGATTTTGGGAGCATTTGCAGTTGATAATTACATATATTCATACATAACTGCTATCTTAATCCAAATTTGTATAATAATCAGACTATATGATTCCATATTTCTTGATTCTTTTAAGCACCAAAGGGGATTGAATGAATATTATTGACTTCCATGATTTATGCTTTGAAATTAGACCCTTATCGATAAATTATGTAAATTACATAAATTATACATACATATAATACATATATATATAGATATATAATTATATATATATATATATATATATATATATATATAAATTGATCAAAATAAAAATAAAAATAAAAACATGAGGCGAAGGATTCGCGGTACATATGTTTCGGGCCTTATTAGACAGATACATAACAAATCATAATGTATGTCTGTGGCCTTCTTCAGCCGCTCACAACAGCTTCCACAAGGACATGTGTTAGTTCCGAAATTCTTGGCTGGGGATGCAAATCTTCTCGTTCCCGACGACAAAATGCGGCAGCAGCATCGAATTGAATCGTCCATCTCCTTTTCTCTCAATGTAGAATGAGGAAACTTGGATGTTCCAAGTTTCCTCATTCTACATTGAGAGAAGAAGGAGATGGACGATTCAATTCGATGTGTGCGCATTTTGTCGTACGGGAACGAGAAGATTTGCATCCCCAGAACCAATAAAATTCGGAATACCACATGTCTGTGGAAGCTGTTGTGAGCGGTGAAGAAGGCACAGACATAATTATGATTGTTATGTATCTGTCTAATAAAGGCCCGAAACATATGTACCGCTGAATCCTTCGCCTCATGTTTTTATTTTTATTTTTATTTGATCATTTACTCCACCACCTACACCACCAAACGTATACACAGGTGCTTATAATTATCAAGTAATCACCCCGAATTTCTACACTCAACTATATATATATATATATATATATATATATATTATATATATATATATATCACACATACATATAGATACATAATAATATATATATGATATATATATATATATATATATATAAGGGAACAAAGTCTACGTACGCCGCTATATAACTTAGATAACTTAGATATGTTTCGACCAAAGATTGGTCCAGGCCATGTCTAACTTAATAGCACCACTTGATAGGATTATTCGAATCCTGTTTAAGTCAAGCTTTGTTCAGGTAGTGAGTTCTTGCTGGGTGAGTTGTATCCAATTATGGGTGGCTTATCTGGTATTCTTTGAAGGAATCTATCCAGACTCCGTTTAAAGTTGATGGTATCCTTTTACTCCTTGATCTCCCTCGGGACAATGTTAAATAGGGCAGGGCCTGTTGAGGAAAAGAAATCATGTTGCAGTGTACATATATGTTGTGATCTTGAATTGGGCAGGGGACGTATGGCCCGTGGTCCCAGTCTTGGATGAACCTTGAAGCTAATGTTAAGGTCGTTTGGGCAAAAAAAATAAAATACAAAATGTAACAAGAACGCAAAACATCCAGATAGACGATACAAAAAACCACGGACTGGTCATTCGAAGCCTTTTATCTTCAGTCAAGAACCGGGTCATCCTCACAATTTCGGCTGATTAACACATACATACATACACATATAATTATGTTAAATGCGTTATACCAGTTTAAGAGGCTGTGCCTACTCAGAATCATTCCTAATGAAAATTACCTGCAAATCAAGCTTAGACCATCGATAACTTGTGGCTGTGCATTAACGTGATTAATCAATATTGGCAAATATGTTGCAACTTTGAGCAAATTTTCCAACCTTGTGTAATGTTGCTTACTACCTACGTACCATTTAGCAGGTAGATTAGCATATTTTTGAACTAACGATCACCTTGTATGCGTTATTTATGTATTATTTGAAGGATTCAGTCTGATTCTAAAGACAGGTGAATGCTGTGTTGCTAAAGCAACAGCTACTGGGAAGTCATTTCATGATACATAGGATGGTTTCACACATGTGTACGGAAAGTGAGAAAACTTCTACATAAAATATTCATCATGAACCGCGCTTTGCTATTTCTCTAAACACATAGCTAATAATTACAAGACAGCGTCTAAAACACTTGTACAAATACATAGGTACAAGTTTATATGTAAAAGTGCTTGTATTACCATGTTTCTAAGAGGGCTAGTTCACAACTGTGTGCTATCAGATTCAATTCAATAGCATGAAATCTTAGGGAAGCCCCTTGTTAGCGTATTTCTAGTGAATTTCGTACATTGACACTGTCCAGAAACCCATTCTTTATGTATGCAAGTAAATACATACATACATGCATACATGTAATAACTTCAACTCTGCAGGCCCATAATTCGAAGTCTAATTTTTTCTAACTATAGGTAAAAAGCTGGCTAGCATATTCTTACTGATCCATCCTATGTCTCACTTTATAATTTTCGGCTATAGTTTTTAAGTTTAAGTTTTAAATTTTAATTCTTCATACTTTATCTCGTATCATTTAATTGCTGTTAAGCTTGAAATATAATTTGTAATTTTACTTAGTAATTTTAGGTGTTAAGTTTTGATTTTAAATCTAAGTTTTAACTTTAATTTTTAATCCTTTATCTCGTATCATTTAATTGCAATGAAGCCTGAAATAGAATTTTAAATATCTGTACTAACCACTATACTACTGTCCTTTGCAACATTACCTAGACAGCTATTCCACCCCCAATTTATTGAATCTTCAAGGTTTGTCCTCTCATCCCGATGCAATACTAAGCTATGTCAATCATTACCTTTACTTTTATTTTTATTTTTCTACACTTTTACTCGTATCTTAATTTTACTTTTTCTGCTCTCTGTCTCTCTCTCTCTCTCTCTCTCTCTCTCTCTCTCTCACACACACACACACACAAACCCATTTATGATATCTCTATCATTATATTACTTTTATCTTATGTTTATGCTTATTTTTATATATATATATAGAAACATATATATATATAATTTTTATTCATATTTTTACCATTTTACCCCAATCTTATTTCTATTCCTTTCTCCTCTCTCTCTCCCTCTCCTTTATTCACCCATTCACAAAATCCATTTATCTATCTTACTTTCTTGCTTTATATACACATTTACAATATGAATAGATAATTCAAAACACTGACTTCCCCCCACAAAAAATGCCTGGATTTACCTAGGGTTATAACAAAAGATCAGTACCTTCATGGAATTACCGAGCAACATCCACATCCTCTTGAAAAAGATGAGCTTTGAATATTATTATCCTGTCTATATTCTTCTAACTATCTTAGACTTCTTCTATTTACTCGTTTAGTCCTGTTTTATACTCCTTATAAACTGTGAATTTTATTCTTTGTAAACTAAACTTCCCCAGTCTCAAACATTCATAACTTCTCTCTGATGACGGAATACCCGGTGCGAGGACATATTGACCTACCTTTGGGTTATCCCAGATGTGCCTGTTTGACTTCAAATTCACCTTACCCTAATTAAATTTGCTAAATGAAATGAAGGCGGTAAGCTGGCAGAAACTTTAGCACGCCAGGTGAAATGCTTAGCGGTATTTCGTCTATCTGTACGTTCACATTCCGCCGAGGTCGACTTTGCCTTCCATCCTTTCGTGGTCGATAAATTAAGTACAAGTTGCGTACTGGGGTCGATCTAATAGACTGACACCTCCTTCCAAATTTCGGGCCTTGTGCCTAGAGTAAAAAAGATTCTAAATGACTTGAGATACTTGCTTTGATCTTGAACCTAACGGTCGACTATTTTACTCACTTACACAGCGGACATTAGTTTAGATCCTAACTGAAGTAAACCCCTCATATTTTTTATGTATGTATGTATATATATATATATATATATATATATATATATATATATATATATAGTATAACACCTACGCTAATTCTATAAAGAAGCCTGTCAATATAAATATTCTCCTGAATTGAACTGAGACTGCCAGCCGCCACTGACCATTCAAAATACGACCATCAGGGCACTCCCAGATTCTCCCACCCCCCTTTCCTCACCAGCCTTCTCTCTACTACCCTACCAAGAGCTCACAACTACCTCGAACACACAAGTGCAAACAAGGGAGTCAGAGAAAGGCAGAATGCCACTTAAATCTGAACACTACTATAGAAATATTCTTTTAAAAAAACTTTTCTTCTAATTTTTCTTCTAATTTAATTATTTAATCGTTACAGTTGAAAAGGTCTCAAAATGACCGAAACCGGTACTGAAATGTTCACTATAAAATTATTTTAGCATTTTCTATTTTTTACTTGTTTTTTCATATATATATATATATATATATATATATATATAATCTGACTTCTCTTATATATGTATGCATATATAGATAGAGAAAGAAAAAGAGAGAGAAACACACGCACACACTTGCATACATAAATATACATATACAGACTCACACATAAATATACTTGTATATCTAATATATATACATGCGCACGCACAGACACACTCACACAGATATATGCGTGTCTGCTTATACACGATTGTCTGTGCCCGAGAGACACTAAACCAGTATTGTTTACATTGTATTCATAAATGAACCGTAATAAACCGTTATCGATGTAACATATACTAGAACGATATAATTACTACAGTCGCTATGACCGACTAAATGCTGTACAGTAGTGCGTTAGAATAGCCTCAATCGAATGCCTGAACGAGAAAATGAATAATAGAATACGGTGTGGTTGTAGCGCAAAATGCTACAGAACAACATAAAAATGGCATCCGTTAAAATGTCCTAAATTCGGGTTTTTCCGTTCATTGATGTTTTTCAATGGTCTTATTTGCATTGATATAATAGGCATCAAACATCTACTTTTACTGTAAAGGTTTTACTGTTTTTCTAGAAAGGATAGGATGGTGACTAATATGAAACATATTCATTCAGTTATATGTAGGCAGGAATTTATTTAACTGAAGAAGGTGTGTGAAACAGGGAGTGCCGGTGAACTGATGAGGTTCTATGTTACAAGTATGATTGATTTGTTTGATGCTATCTTTAAAAATGTGCCGGTCAATGTTTACCTGAACGGAGAATGTGAAGACGGCGGTGTGTTGCAGTTTTAATGCAGCTACGAAATTTGATGTTAACGTCACCCTTGCTGGATTGAAAACGAGATTACCTACTTCAGAATTACAAATCACGTAATAGATATCAAAGCTGAAGTAAAAAAAGCAGAAATCGTGTATATGTGGGTTATTTTGTTGCAGTGTATCGGTGAGAAAACATTAACCAAATTGGTGTTCATTTCAATGCAACCTAGGTAGGTGTTCTGTGGTGTAGCTGCGTGTTCACGTAATAAACGTAATCACTTCGCTCAAATCGGATCTACATGAAACTTGAATGCATTCATCAATGACAACGGATGAACCAATTTAGTATTTAGGTGGCCCTAAAGAAAACTTTCATTCTTCAGCGATAGTCTTAAAGCACACACACACACATACACACACACATGTCTATCCAGTCAAAAGAAGAAAAGAAAATGGCGCTTAGGAAGTTAACAAATGCTTATTATTAACAAATTGGTAATCTTCGCTCCAAGAGCGTAAATAAACAAATTGTTAATAAATACTTGTTAGCCTCCAAATCTCCATTTCCTTTTATTCTTTTAACTGGATTCAAACTATATGACTAATATATACCAATTGTTTTAATAGTAGGTATTGATCCAGTGTTTCCTGGGATGCAACAATCTTTCCACGAGGTTAACATATCCTCTAATTAAATCTACACACGCGCGCACTCACACAGACACACATGTCTATACAATATATAATTCACTCAGAAAACAACTCACTTCTCATGGATTACAGTGAGTGTGTATGTGTATCTCTGTGTGTTGGTTTGTTTGTGTGTGTGAGTATGTGTGTGTGAGAGTGAGAGAGAGAGAGAGAGAGATAGTGTGTGTGTGTGTGCGTGTGTGTGTGTGTGTGTATGTGTGTGTGATTCTGAAGACAATGAGCTATGATTATTGTTATGAGTGAATCATACGACTTCGTGATAGGAGGAAGATACATGTTTCGCAGTTATAAATAGAATTTGTGCTTTCTTTCTGGAGATCGGGGTTATAGGTAAGTCCATAGATGTTAGCATGTGTCAGAAATGCATGCAAAGACACACAACCTACAGAGTTACATAAAGAATAATGTTGACAATAACATATCTAAACAGCCAAATAATTTTTTTTCCTTTTACTATGGTAATTGCAGACGAAAACAAATCACAATTTAAAATAAATAAAACATTATAAAATCAATATCGTATTACTGAACAATATTCAGTTTTAATCACAACGACATTTGGTCGATTCAGCAAACATAAAATGATAAATTGGGAGACAGACGGATATCGGAGAAATGTGGCATTTACCAATACAGAAGCTACAATAACAATAAAGTTATATAGATATATATATCTGTATGTAAATGTGTGTGTGTATGTAATTATGTGTATATATATATGCATGCATATATATATGTATGTCTGTATTATATGTGTATATATTTATGTATATATGTATGTATGTATGTATATATATGTATATTCATATGTATGTATGTTTGTATATAATATATGTATGTGTGCGCACGTATATATATAAGCATTTCAGTAATATACTGTTTAGTTCTAAGAGTTTTCTTTCTGAGTATTCCATAAATATGTAGATACGAAAATGTAATATAAAATAGTTAGAGAATGAGTTATTTTCTTCTTTCCATGATATTTGAAATAGCATAGTGTATTTTCGATGTTATGAGTTTTAAAATGAAGTTATTTCATCAGTCACTGTATCATAAAATATCTTTATATATAAAAGTGAGGTTGTGTGTCTGTCTCCTACGATTTAGATTCCTAACTACTCCCACATTTTGCGGTGCAGTTTAACCAAAACCGGGTATCTTATAGTCGTGATTTATATCGAGCCCTTCTGGGTATCAGCGTGCGTCTACGATGAGTCTACGATTTAAAAAAAAAATTACCATAATTTTTTTCCATTTTAATGCATATTTTTGCTATTTTTTGGCTATAACTCTCTAAAAATTTATATATAGTTATTTCCCTTACAAATCCGAGGAACGCCGGGTGATACTGCTAGTACTTTATAAAATGCAGCGAGTTGGCGGAATCGTTAGCATAGCGGGTAGCATGCTTAACGACATTTCGTCCGTCTTAACGCCTTGAGTTAAAATGCAAAGGCAAGGTCAACCTTGCCTTTCATCATTCCAGGATCGCTTAAATAAGTACTGTTTGAGTACTGGGTCCATGTAACCGATTTTCCGCTTCCTTCAAATTTCTTAGCCTTTTGCTAAAATTTGAAACCAGTTTATAAACAACTAGCAGTATCGCTCGGCGTTGCTCGGGTTTGTAAGGGAAATAACTATATAAGCATTTTTAGAGATGTAAAGCCATCTCAATATGGTTAACCACAAAGCGGGGTGTTACTGTAGCTTTTTACGTTCTGAGATTTAATAATAAACTCTTAGAGAGTTACTTCCCTTATATATGCCAAAAATGCATTAAAATGGGAAAGATTGATGGTAATTTTTTTTTTTAAATCGTAGACTCATCGTAGACGCGCGCGCTAATACCCAGAAGGGCTTGATATGAATCACGACTATAAGATACCCGGTTTTGGTTAAACTGCACCGCAAAATGTGGGAGTAGTTAGGAATCTAAATCGTAGGAGACAGACACACAACTTGACTTTTATATTTAAAGATATAATGCGGTGGACTGACAGAATCTTTAGGGCATCGCTCAAAATGCTTAGCGTAATTTCTTCCGGCTCCTTCACGTTTGAGGTCGATTTTTGCAGAGGTCAACTTCCGTTTACATCCTTTCAGGGTCGTTAAAGTAAATATCATCTAAGCATCGGATGGATGCAGTCGATCATCAGTTCTCTCCTGCAACTGTAAACCCTGTGCCTAAATTCGAAACGTTACATACAGACTGTGCATTGTTGTATAAGATAGATGAGAGGAAAGTATTTCTTTGTGACATTGAGGATGTGTGTATGTTGAGAGAGAGAGAGAGATAGAGAGAGAGAGAGAGAGAGTGGAAGAGAGAGTGTTTGCGTGAGAAATGGATATAGAAAGATTCTCAGAAAGATAGAAGCAGAAAAGGGAGAGCTGAAATAAGGGGATAAGAAATAAATTTGAAAATAAATGGAGAGAAAAACAGAAATTTTAATGTAACATTTGTGCTCTATTAGCAATCATTAGTACTATCAGTCTGTCGACATCTCTTTCCTTGTCGCTTCTCTGAAAATTCTGCTCCTGCTACAACAGTCTTTTGTTTTCCGTTTGTATTGTCTTACACAAATTCAAGTGAAAAATATACGGCATCGGCATCTGTAGTCTAGGAGAGCCTTGTAAGACTCGAATAAAAAATTATCCCTTATATTCTTTTAGGAGTTCAAAATTTTCGAGCATATCCACCACCCACAGCTCCATGAAAATTTATTTATTATCTAACATATAGTTTCGTTAATTTTCATAATATGTTTCACAAATCGGACATTTAATGTTGAATCCCTTATCAAAATCGAGGCATTGGTTATCCTTGAAATATAAGAATCTGTATATTCTTTTTTAAGTACAGCTATACAGGTAGCAGTAATTTTTTT
>NC_042997.1:5542563-5547563 GCF_006345805.1 Octopus sinensis | reverse complement strand
TGCAGAAAAACCGAAGAAGATCGGATAATTTAATGTCTCACGACAGTCTAAGTCTAAATTATATTGACACATCAGTATACTTGTGATGTTCTTTTCCCCATGGAAACTGACTGGTTACGCAACGAAATCCTATTTTAAACTGCATTAAACTCTAATCAATCTGTGATCAGGAGAAGTGTATTCGCTTTCTAATGAAAGTTTAAACTAGTTATTTTAAGCTAAGTGTTTCTCGCTTTCAATGATTTCTCTTTTTAAAGCGAAATTAGAACTGAATACCTAATAAGAAAGTGTTATATCTTATGTTTTAAACACACACATAAGCGTGCGCACATACATGTGCATACAAAACTAATATATATATATATATATATATATATATATATAATATATATATATATATATATATATATATATATATATATATTATATATATATATATATATATTGATACATGCATATACGTATATATGAAAATTATTGTAAATAAACAGTTATTATATATGGAACACGTATATATATATAAAACATTATACGAAACATTATATATCACGTATCTATCTATCTATCTATCTATTTGTGTTTGTGTGCTTGTGTTTGTATGTTTCAGAATATATGTAAATATATTTGAGTATATGTGTGGGTGCGTTCGCGCACGCGTTTCTGTGTACGTGTATGCATATGCGTATATATGAATGTATGTACATTCATGCGTGCGTATGTGTGAGTGCATCTATGTATGAATATATGTGTGCATGTATGTATACTATAAATTTAAGATAAAATACGCGATACATTTTCTGCCAATTAAAAATATATTTGGGCAGTTTTACAATGCTAAAAAGAGAGAAAAAAAAAAGGGCAAATTAATTAAATAGATAAATACATAAATAAAACAGGAATGTTGTGAATAAAAATCATATTAATATAATTAGCATAGAAAACAACAACGGGAAATAAATTGCAGGTATATACGTCGATAAGAATCCGTAACAACAGAAGGTAGGAAAATAATGAGTGATCGTGCGTGTGAAACAGAAGGGAGTGGAGAGAAAGACAGAATGTGTGTGTGTGTGTGAGAGAGAGAGAGAGAGAAAGGTGGAGAGAATAAGGTTGAAAGTGAGTATAATATAAAGAGGGGAAGTTTAGTTTGAGAAAGAACGAAAGGCAAAGAATAACGTTCAGGGAGCACAGAAAAAAATGGTGTGATCGACATTTAGGGAGAAAGAAATGATATAAAGGAAATATATGAAGAAAGACAATTAAAATAAGAACAGAGATGATGTATACGTATTCTCTAAAATACATAAAACGTTGAAACGTGAAAATATAAACAAGACATGCGCATGAACACACGTAGTAACGCAAAAAATATTCTACACTATGAGTAATGTTCTTCTCTCGTATGTAAACATACACCGACATCCTTCCATATATGCATTATATATATAAACGTACAAACACACACGCGCGCGCGTATAATTCATATATACATATGTTTCATTCACATCGACATTTTTCAGCTGGCCAAAAACACATTTCTTAATGAATACAAATATCTGTTTGCCATTTAAATCGCATTTCACGAACCATTCAAGATGATCTATATATAAAATTTAAATTTAACATGACGTTTGTATATGTTTAAAAATGTATTTTGCTCCAACAAGTATTCGGGCTCCAACTTTGCTTGAGTTTTCAAGCAAAACTGGTAAAATACAGTTAATGATGAAATTTTGGTAGAAGGATACTCTGCAGAGTTCACGGTTACGGGCTCAGTTCCACTGCGTGGCACCTTAGAGAAGTGTCTTCTACATAAGCTCCTGTCGATGAAAGTGTTGTGAATGGATTTGGTAGATAGAGACCCGGAGAAGCCCGTCGTATATGTGTGTTTTGTTTGTGTCTACACATACACACATAAACACACACACACACACACACACACACACACACACACACACACACACACACACACACACACACACACACACACACTAAAGGCGGCGAGCTGGCAGAAACGTTAGCACGCCGGGCGAAGTGCGTAGCCGTATTTCGTTTGCCGTTACGTTCTGAGTTCAAATTCCGTCGAGGTCGACTTTGCCTTTCATCCTTTCGGGGTCGATAAATTAAGTACCAGTTACGCACTGGGATCGATGTAATCGACTTAATCCGTTTGTCTGTCCTTGTTTGTCCCCTCTCTGTTTAGCCCATTGTGGGTAGTAAAGAAATATATATATATAATATATATATATATATATATATATATATTATATATATTGAGAGAGAGAGAGAGACGGATAGACATACAGGCATACAGCTAGCTAAAGATATATGTAGAGATAATGTAAAACAGTTAATTCTATGTTGGCTACGTATAATTTCATACCGGTAGTGCCTAAATGAGTCTGATAATATAAACTACATTCTCTGGATCTGTGTAAATGCCAATAACACAGTGTAGAACGATAGAAATATCAACACCTTCTCAACACTTCAATAGTAAGTAATACAAAACTAACGATAAAACATATAAGTCAATAATCAGAGACTAAAGCTATTGTAAAAACACCATTATGAATACCGTTATAAAAATATATCTGCGTACATAACAAAGCAATAAAATGCAACAAAACTGGCTTTATAAACAAGCAGATTTGAAGCTTTATAAAACAAGATAAAATGGAGTTAGGGATAGCCAATAAACAAATGATCAGGGATATTAAGGGAGAATATGATAGTATGACATTGGAACCATACCAAAAGCGCAAAATATTTCTGGAGCAGGGCTGCGAGCTGGTAGAATCGTTACATGTCAGGCGAAATGCTTAGCGGTGTTTCATCTGTCATTAAGTTCAGCGTTCAAATACCGCCGAGGTTGACTTTGCCTTTCATCCTTTCAGGGTCTATAAATTAAGTACCAGTTTCGTACTGAGGTCGATTTAATCGACTACCCCTCCCCCAAATTTCAGGCCTTGTGCCTAGATTAGAAAAAAATACATTTGGGAGCATTTCGAAGAAGTCCCGGATTAAATTCAACAGATTCAATCACTAACAAGTATACAAACGCACGCACTCACACATATGCAGCATGCAAACGCAAAAATTACACATGCATCCTCTGTCACTGACACGACACACACATAAGGAAATATGTGTGTGTGTGTGTGTGAGTACGCACGTGCACGTAAGTATTGAGATATATGTGTATATACCGTCACCGTCACCGTCACCGACCAAGCTATCAGATGTTGCTACACATCGCTGGTCACAATAGGCTTCGCATTGTTTTAGCCTTCAAATGACGCCACCCCATTGGCTAAGCGAGCAGGCTAACAGAAGAAAGAGTGAGAGAAAGTTGTGGCGAAATAGTATAGCAGAGATCGCCACCATCCCCTGCCGGATCCCCGTGGAGCTATAGGTGTTTTCGCTCTATAAACACTCACAACGCCCAGTCTGGGAAGTGAAACCACGATATATATATATATATATATATATATATATGTATATATATTAGAAGGTTTAGAGGTGATGTACAAGTATTATATATTAGAAGGACAGAATCTACTAGCGTGAATGCAAGCGCTAATATATGATGTATAAAAATGTGACATATTAATAAGAATCTGTATATATAAAGCCATCAAGATTTCTGAGTACCTTATTTCTTCTAATATGTATATATATATATATATATATATATATATATATATATATATATATATATATATATATATATATATATATATATATATATATATATATATATATGTATATATAACTTAGAATAACTTAGAAAGGTTTTGGCCAGTACTGGCCCAGGCCATGTCTAACTTAATAGCACCACCTGGCGAAGTCTTTCAGTTCAGGATTTGGGCACCAAGGCCCATTCGAGCAGAGAGTTATTGTTTGCGGAGACGTATCCGTGTGTGGGTGGTTTGTCCGGCACTGTTTGAAGGAATTTGTCCAAAGACTTCTTGAATTTTGTGTGGTCAGTTTCTTTTTTGACGTGTTCTGGTGTAATGTTGAAGAGAGCGGGTCCAATTGAGGTTAAATAGTTGTGCCGTATTGTCGTTATGTGATGCGATTTAGATTTTTGTTGTGGACGGATGGCACGTGGTCCAAGCCTGGGATACATTTTGAAGGTGATGCCAACATCATTCGGACAGTACTGATGGAATATTTTCCACATCATACAGATAATGAAGCGTTCACGGCGTCGTTGGAGTGAATACAATTTCAACTTCTCTAGTCTACCCCAGTAGACAAGGTCTGACATGCCATCTATCTTTTTTGTGATTGACCTTTGGGGAGCTTCAATTCTCATAATATTTTGTTTTGTGTAGGGAGACCACAGTGGACAGCAGTATTCAAGGTGGGGTCGGGCAAAAGTGGAGAAGAGAAGGATAATAGCGTGGGAATCTCTCGACTGGAAGGTTCTGAGAATCCAGGAACACATTCTGCGGGCCATGTCAACTTTGCTGCTTATATGTGTAGCCCAGCTTATGTTGTTGTCCACTGTTACTCCCAGGTCCCTGATGTTGTTGGATGCCATGAGAATTTCTCCAGAAGGAAGAGAGTATGGGAGTTTCAGAGCGTCCTCCCTTCCCAAGTGGATCAGTTCGAATTTGTCTTCATTTAGCAACATGTTATTCTTTTCCGCCCATTGGACAACAGCCAGTAGGTCTGACTGAAGGTTTATTCGGTCATCCACGCCATTGATGACCTTCTGGAGCTTGGAATCATCAGCGAATGTTCTGATGTTACTGTGTTTGATGGTGTCAGTAATATCATTTATGTAGATGATGAAGAGAAGTGGGCCCAACACAGTGCCTTGTGGGACAACACTGCTGACTTTGGCTGGGCTGGATTTGACTCCTTCGACTACAACATGTTGGGTTCTGTTAGACAGGAAGCACTTGATCCACTGCAGCAGCTTTCCAGTGACACCAATATTGGACAGCTTTCTCAGAAGGATCTTATGATCAACCCTGTCAAAGGCCTTG